>NC_142808.1:59190599-59450599 GCF_049724085.1 Artemia sp. Qi Xiang Cuo
TTGGACAAAAATTTAAAGTTTGGCCAAAACAATAGGGACAATTTTCTGACTTTTTGGAATTTTTGAAGGTTTTGAAAGTTCAATTTCATTATTCAGAACTCTTTGTATCAAGTCTGTTTCTGTTAAAGCAAAAACTAACATCTTACTCGATGAAACTTTTATGCGGTAGAAGCCCTACGTGACGACAACTTTTTGCCCACGTGATGAAAACTAAGATTTTACAGCGGGTCAATCCGATAAATTGATGGTAAATTTTAATTGCTTCATCATTTATTCAAACTATTTATTTGCATGTTATCCAAACATAGAAGAAATTGCTTCTACCCGACCATACCATACCATACCCTACCATACCCGACCTAATGGACCTGTAATACCTGACAATGCATGCGTGACGTAAATCGTGGCGTCACTGCCCTGATGGTGCCTCAGGTTTTGGCTGTATACTATTTTCGAGAACTGTGTTCATTAGCACCAATTCATGATAATGAAGGTAGGGACAGGGAGGGGGATAATTTTTTTTAAATAAAACTATTTTTCAAAACATAGGGCTAGGGTATTCTCTTTTTTCTTTTTTTTTCTAAAAATTTTCAAAAACTGTTTCTCAAGACCACGACCCCCCCCCTCCTTAAACAATGCTCTTAGAGGTCTTCATTTTTGTCTGAGCAAAATCAGCAATGCAGGCTCACACATTATGCGCATTTTTCCCAGTTTCAAGGAAGGTTTCATGCATATTCCAGAGAAAAAAGGAAAAAGACACCTTCATCTGGCACAACTTATATTCTAGAAAACTTCGCATTTGAATTTTATAACTTCGTATTAGAACTTGGAGGTATTTTTTTTTTAACTTTTTTTTTTAATTAGAACTCGGACACTTTTTTTTGGAATACTACATTCTCTGTGGTAGAATATATTTGAAAAATAGGATTTTTTTGTAGTGTTCTACTCAACTACTTCTCAAGATAGTAAGATGCCCCGGAACTTGAACATTACCATAGCTCGCAGGAGGTAATATTCGCAATTAATATGCTATTTGTTTTTATCTTTTTGCTCTGTAACAACTTTACTAACATTGGTATAATTTTAAAAACTATTTGATGACCATAAAACTGGTTAAAATCAGTTAGTATATATTCACAGCCTGATCAGTTATTCACTGAATTAGCTTACAGGAGGTAATTCTTTCCAAAACATGTTTCTGTTTCGTTTTGCAACTTAATAGTTCGTTCAATAGTGTTCGATAATATTAAATCGAAAAAAAATTTCTGAAAAAGAATTGTTATCAAAGAAATTAAAGAGCCATATTAAATTTAAAATCGCAGAAAATAAGTCCTATAACGATTAAAACTAAAAATGGCCAGAAATTACTATTGAAGATTTTTGAAACCAAAATGAAAAGAAATTAAAATAAATGATCACATCAAACATTGGGACAACAGTTACTGATATAGATGAATAAATAAATCTTAAAAGAAGTAAAATTAAAATGAAAATTCCAGTCAAATTTAAAACAAACACAAATTACTAGAAAGAGGAATTTTTCAACAGCTCTCTTCCCCAACCCCTAACTGTAAAAGTTCGTTTGCGTTTTATTGAAAACCAAAAGTATTTTGTAAAGTTTGTTTAAGTTTTTTAAAATATCAATGACAAATTAAATGTGCCTCTCTGTAATAATCAAGCTGACTGGGAAGAACAAAAGTAAATAAATAGAATATTTAATATATTATGAAATTAATTCCTGGAAGCCTCAACCGTTCAAGATAAAACATTGTTCAATATAACCAGCATACGACACTGTAGAAAGGTAGAAACTGTATTTTGTTTGTTTTTCAAAGTGTGAATGTACATTTCTTTTTAATATATTTTGTTTTCAGAAAAGTTCAAATGACGTAAGAGGTCTTAGAGCTTGTACTGTTAGGGGTTGCAAAAGGGGCAGTAGCCAAACTCCTGTTTTTAGTAATTTACGTTTGCTTTAAGTTGCACTTGAATATTCAATTTAATTTCATGAACAGCTTAGCAGTTAGCTGTTCCTGAGATATAGCAGATATGCCCTTTTCATAACTGGGATGCTGCTAGTTGTGTTTTAATTAAATTCAACATTTCTGTCAACGTTCTTTGAAAGTTTTAAGTTAATAAATAATTGATTCATGCGATTTTTTTCTGTCCCAAAATCTCAATGCTTTACTTTTGTTCATAGTGCATCCTTGGCTACATAAGATATCGATCGTTTTTATGTGAATTTCCAGCTCTCGATGGGGATCAAAGCCGTTGTAGACCCTGAGCACAATTGTGGCAATATTCCTGGAATTAGCTTATTGGTACCGTTCTCGATCCACAAGCGGTGCCCCTGGCGACCATTGTATATAAAAGGTGAATGGCGCAGAATAGATAAATCCTTCTACAAACATTGACTCATGCTAAAATCAAATTACCGTTCCACCTTGCTTGATCATGGTCAAAGTGAAGCTATATTTCCATGAATATCTTTTGCTCCAAAATCGTATACTGGATGAAGTTTGCGGAATCCGCCAGTGTCCCAGTCTTAAAACTCATAAAAAAGGATGGGATAACCTATATGTCAATTTTGTCAAGAATATATCTAAATTTTGGTACAAATTATGGAAGCATTGCGACAGGTCCCGCTCTGGAGTAGTTTTTCGGTACCTTTGATATGCCATAAAAAGAATTCAATCGTACTTTCGAGAATGGGCAAGCACAACAAGTGGAGCTGTCCAATGATTGTAGGAGTGACTCAAACGTCGTGTGAAAGCGATTCCAATCAAACAGGGCTGTCGTTGATATTTAAATTCCCGTTTCTAATGAAATTTGGGTAAACCATTACAAAAACGTGTTTGCACAACCATCCATTGAGCTGGACTCCGCAATTGCACTGCTTTGTTGAAGCTACAGGGCAATCGCTGTTTCGTCAGTTGTCATCAAGGTATTTGAGATGACACTGCTGTCCCATATTATGTCACATACTTTGATGGGAGAGACATAACTTGGACTCAGAAATGGGTTGGGCTGTGAGCAGATACATTGTCCACTAAGGAGACTAATAAAAATTATATCAGAGGCAAAAAAGCCACTGTTTTCTGCTGAGTTGACATTTCTGCTGCCTTAGACTCTATCGTGCACTCGGAAGCGCTTTGGAGCCTCTTAGATTTAGGAGTAGATCCCTGCATTGTCATAGTTCTCCATGATTAGTGCATCGACTCACACATCCGTCTTGTTTTGGAATGGGAAATAATCGCCAGACGCCATAGGCAAAAGCTTTCTGAGCCCATTGAGCTTTTCAAGGGAGTTCAACAAGGTTCTGCTTCATCTTCAGTTTTGCTATTGATTTCGAAAAGGGACTTTTTTTCTGGAGGGCCTGAATCTCAGTTCCAAAGCAGCACGATAAGAGGTCTACAAGAGAATCTTCGCCTCCAAGTGGTCCAGTCTAAAAGGATAAGACTACGGATCAACATAAAAAAAACAGAATTTATGGTTCTGAGCAGTACTAATCTGGCAAATGCTAAGTCTCTGAAACTCCTTGGTATCACTTACGGAAAAATGCTTTTGGTCAACTAAAGGCTTTCTATTGTTATGATTTTCCTCTTCTTCCTGGTCAAATATGTAAAATCTTTACTTATATCTCTAGATCTTTAGCTTCCCAACCTTACCTTTGCCTAAGAAGGGCTAAGGAATGGTCAATCACAATATATAGGAAACAAACTCACTTTTAATTATCAACTTGCGCATTCAGTCAACAAAAAAATTAAAAGCAAATCGGCAGGAACTTAAAAATGAACAAATTATGAAGGGACTGCAGAACATACAAAAACAAGAAAACGTGCCTATATTGCAGGCTATACGGAGGAATTAAGGAGGATATGGAGGAATTAAGGGGATAATGAATTTATTGGGCTAATTTTAACAAACTATAACGATTTTTTTATTTATAACATTTTGACATCCTGAACTTATCAATAAAAAGACATTGTATCTTTTCAATCACATTTAAACCTCGGAACACCAATGCATTAAGCAGGGCCGTATTCAGGATTTTTTTTTTGGGGGGGGGGGGTGTTTTACATAAGAATTTTTCCGGGGGGGGGGGGGTATAAAAAACTCAAAAAACGCATAAAAAATTTGTTTATATCGATTTTTGTTACTTTTTTATGAGTCAGCAAAACATTTCAGGGGGTGGAGGTTCAACCCCCCTAGACCCCCCCCCCTAGATACGGCCTTTGCATTAAGGAATAACGCATTAAGGAATTATTACGTAAAGGGAAAAGAAGACTTTAGAGAGTAACCGAAAGTAAATTCATATAAAGGCGAAAAAGGACATTTATCTGGTAAACAAATGGATGGCGTACTACATTATTTAACACTTTTGCATATAGAATTAAAAAGTATGTTGATTTTGCATATTCTCTTATATAGCAAATGAACTACCAGTGGCAGTGCTCTTGCGCTGCCGCTGCCACTTGGTTATGTGAAACGAGCTTTCAATGTAGTATTAAGTTATTTTTCTTCCCCAGAGCCACTTTGTAGTGAGGAAGTGGTTGTAGAAACTAAGGAGGGGCTTTTTTGATTAGAAATTGAAAATTTAAATCCCCCAAGCAAGATTCAAAGATGATTGGAGCCCCAAAGTCCATTTTAGCAGCCCTTCCCCCAAACCCCCAAGAGAGCCATTTCGTTCAAAATAGCCTGGAAATCAAATAGTAATGCATCCAAGAACATAGTTACAGTCCTTTACTGCAGTTTTTAATTAATTTTAAAAGTAGACTTGTGACAAAGAGTCAAATTTTAGCGTAATGAGTGAGTGTTGAGGAGGGGGGGATCCCCTTTCATATACGGAATAATTTCTTTTCGTTTTAGTTCCAATGTCGCTCCTTACTTTGAGAAAAAACTTTATTTTTGTTTAAGCTAAAATTCGGTTGAAAAAAACTCTATTTTTATTTAATCCTTTTCAGGGGTTGTATACGCTGGACTAAAACTCAGGAATAGCTGACATTTCCTTGGGGCTGGTGTAATCAAATCAAAACTTCAGAATCCTATTTTCTGTTGGCCACAAAAGAATTGTAGATATTTTTAATTCAGAATAGATCAAGTATACAATAAGTGTATGGCACTAGTCCTAATAAAAGTTAGTGTTTCTCTTATTCACATTAACACCAGCTATCAGTATCAAATCAGTATCCAACAGTATCAAATAACAGAGAAAAGATAAGGTTCGAGTAAAGTATTTTCCACAATGAATTTAAAAATGAGGTGTGACAGACACAGTCACTTAGCTTGAGAGGAAAAACCTAATTTCTTCTAAATCCTTAAGTTTATCTGAGTTTATCTAGTTGTCTGAGCTGTCAAGTCAAATTTATCCGAACTATCAGATAAATTTGAGAGTGGGGTTCCCCCTTCCCCAGATTTCTATATGTCCCTTTAACATTTTTAATTGTGTATATTAAAAAAATCATGTTCATGTACGTGCATTGACTGGCAAATCCAATCTTCATAAATATTTTGAAAATAGTAGTAACTACTGAACAAACGAGATAAAACATGCAAAATATGCACTTTCCATATCCGAATTAAGTTCTAATCTACTTCCATTCTAACTAAGTCTCAAAAGAAGAGACGTGGGCTTCTATTGAGAGATGTTCTACGAGAGATGTGGTAGCTCCCTTCTTATTGCAGAAAGTGTTTTCTTTTGTGACGTATGCTATGACGTCATAACATGTTATCTCATTCATATTCCATCATAAAAAAGGAGAGGCAGAAGTGGACAGATTATTCATGAATAAAGTTATGAAATATACCAGCAGGAGAAGCAGGCGACACCAGGAACGTTTGTTATTGACACTTAAATGCAAAAATCAGATTTTGTGTTGTTTGTTTTTATATTACACAGTTGATGGTAACAAATTGTCAGGTGCGATTCATGCTGATAGTAAACAAAACTCTAAAAAAAACTTTTGATGACATTATGCAAAATTTTATGGTGATTGGAAACATTTAAAATTTTTCAAGTTTAAAGTCCCATATCAAAAGTTGCGAACTTGAGAAATATTAAATTTCGTGTTTATTCGGAAAATGATGCTATATCTTTGTTGTGTTTTTCTTTTGTCGAGTGGGATCGTATTGAGCCAATGTGTCGAAAAATATCAGAAGAAAGCTTATTAGGAATGGAAATAGACGTTTCTACTGACATTGCTAACAAAAAAAAATATGAAAAAAAGTAGCATCATCTTTTATTTTGCCTCGTAAAATGTGAATTTTAGTCCAAAGGGTATCAAAATGGCATCGACTGAGAATTCTGAGATAGCTTATATATTCCACTTATTGCAAACATCTGTATATAGAACTTCAACGTGGATAGATATCAACTCACCGTGGCCTGCTAAAGAAACTCTATGTGTATGGTGTTCGTGGATGTCTATTAAAAGTGATTGAGAGCTTTCTTTCTGATCGTTCGCTGCGGGTTGTTCTAGACGGGTTTATTTCCCGCGAATATCGAGTGAAATTAGGGGTACCCCAGGGCAGAGTCTTGGGACCTACGCTTTTCCTTATATACACAAACGACATGGGAGACAACCTCGCAAACCCTCTGCATCACTTTGCCGACGATACCACGACACACTCAGCCGTCCCTAAACACGAAGACCCAACACAAGCCTCCCTTTCCCTACAGATGGATCTTTTGAAAATTGAAAAGTGGTCTGATGCATGGATGATCAACTTCAATGCATCGAAAACAATGGAGCTTCTAATTACCCGATCAATGGTGCCACGTGAACACCCCAGTTTCATCTTCAAAAATGAAGCTATAAAGAGAGTCGATGAGCTTCGTCTACTGGGGATTCATTTCTCCACCGATCTCTCTTGGAACAACCACCTTGATCGGGTGAGAACCTCCTGCGCAAGAAAGCTGGGAGTTACTCTTCGCTGCAAAAACCTTCTTCCATATAGCTCGATCATCCCACTCTACAGGTCTTCCATCAGACCCATAGCTGAATATGGATGCCCGCTATATGCTGGTGCTCCGAAAACACTGTTGGCACCACTTCAGAAGATCCAGAATAGGACAAACAGGGCGGGCTGCGCCTCTACACAAGAATCACTCCATCCTCTAAATGAAAGTTTTGATGTAGCGTCGATGGCTGTTTTCTACAAGTACATGAATTCGCCTCTCTCAGACGAGCACTCTCGAATTTTGCCCCCCCCCCCTTTGTCCAGCCGACAAGGCAGACATTGGGGCATGCTATAAAGTTGAAACTAATAGAGTCATATGCCCTAAGATGACCTTATGCCTTGACCTAGCTTTACTTCTCGGGTGTCTTCTGCAAAATACACATGTACCATTTGAGCAGTGTTGCCAATATAAAATATTCTCTAACATTGTAGTATACTAAAAAGTTAATACTAATAGAGATGTAGATGCAAAGAAAATAGTTTTAATAAAGAAATTTAGTGCAATCCTTAGAAATCCTTAGAAATCATCTGTTGACATGATTATGGGTTTGAACCATCAAGGAATTCAACCATCAATGACCCTAACCACCACGGACCTCATCCTCTAAGGGTCCCCTATCCCCAACCTCCAAGGAGCCCCCTCGCCCCAACTTTTTGGGTCCCTCTCCCATTTCTTATACTTTTTTGAAGTTGTTTCTAACTTTTTTTTTTCAACATGGAATTTTTTTACATGTCTTAGAATGACATAAAACATAGTTAAAACCTAAAAATTCAAACTTAATATTTTCCGAACTCAAAATGAGAAAATATAGATATTTTAGTCGTAACCTTTACTATTAGAAAAATGCTGTTTGTAGTATCACTTTTTTTAGACTGAATATTTTAGACTGATAAATTATTCAACCTTTTTTTACGTATCTTAAAATGACATGAAATATGCTTGCAGCTCTACCACCCGTGCTCTATGCTTGTTCATAGGAACGACGCGGCTTTCCCAATGGGACTCTTTTGCGGGTTATCAACACTACCTAGCTAATTGCATGCATTAAATCAGTAATTTTTACGCAGTAGAAGGATACAGACATAACTCATATCTTTAAAAAAGTGAAGATGAAGCATTTTAAAAAAGTGTGTTCACATGATAGTGTTAGTGTAGCATTGAAAGCTGACAAGGAGAAGCGTTTGAACTATGAACCATGTACAAGTGGTAGCACTATCAAAAACGTATGCATGCATTGACATGACAATGAGGAATTAAATTTCTTTGGAGTACTAAAAAAATTCAAATCTTATGATGGTGGATATGCGAGATTAAGATCTCTGGAGATGATTGCACTCAAAGAGAATGCCAAAATAAATATAATAGTTGGTGAGGAGGGGCATCATCTTGCTAGTGCTTTTGGTAACATGTTACCTAGTGTTAAATCCTACCGTCAGCTTTCGGGTATTAGCATTCAACGGAAGGTCAAAAGTTGACAGGCGTACTCTTCCAGTAATAATATAAACCATATCTTGTCTACGAGCCGGAACTGTTACCTGTGTAAAAATTTTGGGTAATAGACAGTGAAATTGACGGAAAAATAAAAAAGGCATTGTTATAAAATATTACTATGGAATATAAAGATTAATCGATGAAAAAAAAGTGCCAGCAAACGTTACTACCATTGATCTACCAGTTAACAAACCAAAGAATAGCAAAGACGAAATGCATATTGAACATGTGGATGACCCCCCAGTAAAAATATGTTCACATGATAGTTTTATTTTAGCAGTGAATGCTGACAAGGAGAAGTATTTGAACTAAGAAACAAGTAAAAGTGGAAGCACTATCGGAAACGTATTCATGCGTTGTCATGACAGTGAGAGTTTAGATTTCTTTGGAGTACACAAGAATTTTCATTATACAAATTCTGGATATGCGAAAGTATCATTTCCAGAGATGATTGCACTCAAAGAGAATGCCAACATAAAAATAATAGTTGATGAAGAGGGACATCTTCTTGCTAATGATTATGGTAACATGTTACCCATTGATAGATCCTATCGTCATCTTTTAGGTATTAGCATTCGAATGAAAGCAAAGGGGAAAAAAGGCGTACTCTTCTACTAATGTCATAAACCATATCTTGTCTATGTGCAAGAACTGTTACCTGTATAAAAATAATGTGGTAATAGACAGTGAAATTGACGGAAAAATTAAAAGGGTATTGGTAGAAAATATCAATAAGGAATATAAAGATAAATCGATGAAAAACAAACTGCCAGCAAACGTTACTACCATCATTAAACAAACAGTCAATGAAAAGTCATATGAAAACAGTCATATTAAACCTGTCGGTGACACACCAAAAACATATGTGTATGACTCAAAACGGTATAATGATTATTCTACTGATTACGAACTAAAAGAAGACAATAGCTACAATATCAAGAGAGAATATGGTGAACTATTTTATGGAACAGATTCAAAATGTCCAAAGTTGTTCATTGATATTAATAATGTATAATATTATATTTTTTTGTATTAATATTCTACATGAAATTATTTCATTAAGAATATATTATGCATTAAGTTTTTGTATGCTCACTCTTTTTAGAGTATGCTAGCACATAAGATGCATAGAATGTCTTTTAAGATATCAGAGACGTAAGACAAGGAACTTACATACGTCACATGTCAGGTAGATAAGTTTACATAAGGAAAATCTAAGCATCAGAATGAATAAATTCTTTATCAACGCCTTTTGTCAGATATGTCAGGATAAAATTGAAAAAATCTAAGTATCAGAGCGAATAGATTCTTTATCAACATCCATTGCCGAATATGTCGGTTAACATTATAAAAATTTAAGTATCAAAGTAAACAAACTCTTTATTCACATTCTTTATCGATATCTTTTGTCGGAAATGTCAGATAACATTGACAAAATCTATGGATTAGAATGAATAAAGTCTGTATCATCATCCTTTGTCGGATACGTCATATAAAATTGGGAAATTCTAAGTATCAGAGTCAATGAATTCTCTGTAAATGTGTTTTGACAAATACGTTTGATAACACTGACCAAATCTAAGTATCATAGTAAATAAATTCTTTACCAACTTCTTTTGTTGGATACATCAGATAACATTTACGAATTCTAAGTATCAGAGTGCATAAATTATTTATCAGCGTCCTTTGCCATATATGCCTGATAAAATTGAGAAAATCTAAGTATCAGAGTGAATGAATTCTTTGTCAATGTGCTTTGATAGATACGTTTGATAACGCTACCCAAATCTAAGTATCATAGTGAATAAATTCTTTATCAACTTATTTTGTCGGAAACATCAGATAACATTCACGAGATCTAGGTATCAGAGTGACTAAATTCTTTATCAACTTCTTTCGTCGGATGCATCAGATAACATTCACGAAATCTAAGTATCAGAGTGAATAGATTCTTTATCATCGTACTTTGTCAGATATGTCGGATAAAATTGAGAAAATATAAGCATCAGAGTGAATAAATCCTTTATAAATGTCTTTTGAAAGATAATTTGATAACACTGATAAAATTTAAGTATCAGAGTGAACAAATTCTTTATTAACATTCTTTGTCGATATCATTTGTCGGATACGTCGGACAACATTGACAAAATCTATGTATTAGAATGAATAAATTCTTTATCAACATCTTTCGTCGGATACATCAGATAACATTCACGAAATCTAAGTATCAGAGTGAATAAATTTTTTATCATCGTCCTTTGTCAGATATGCCTGAAAAAATTGAGAAAATCTAAGTATCAGAGAGGATAAATTCTGTTTCAATGTCATTTGACAGATACTTTTGGTAACACTGATAAAATTTAATTATCAGAGTGAACAAATTGCTTATTAACATTCTATATCGATATCATTTGTCGGATACTTTGGCTAACATTGACCAACTCTATGTATTAGAACGAATAAATTCTTTATCAACATCTTTTGTCAGAAAGGTTGGGATAAAATTGATAAATCTAGGTATCAGAGTTAATAAATTCTTAATCAACATCGTTTGTTGGAAATGTCAGTTAACAGTATCAAAACCTAATTGCCAGAGGGATTAAATTCTTTATCATCATCTATTGTCAGGTACATGGGAAAACATTGACAAAATTTAACTATCAGAGTGAATAAATTTTTTCTATCAACATCTTTGTCAGATACATTGGATGAATTTAACTAAATCTCAGTATCAGAGTGAACAAAGCCCTTATCAATGTCTTTTGGCAGATACGTTTGATAACACTGACAAAATTTAAGTATCAAAGGGAACAAACTCTTTAGTAACAATCTTTATCGATTTCATTTGTTGGATATATCGGATAACATTGACAAAATCTATGTAGTAGAAAGAATAAATTCTTTATCATCATCCTTTGTCGGATATGTCGGATAAAATTGAAATATTCTAAGTATCAGAGTGAATAAATTCTTTGGAAATGTCTTTTGACAGATACGTTTGATAACACTGACCAAGTCTAAGTATCCTAGTGAATAAACACTTTAATCAACTTCTTTTGTCGGATACATCAGGTAACATTCACAAAATTTAAGTATCAGAGTAAATAAATTCTTTATCATCGTCCTATGTCAGATATACCTGATAAAATTATGAAGATCTAAGTAACAGAGTGAAAAACTTCTGTATCAATGTCTTTTGACAGATACTTTTGGTAACACTGATACAATTTAAGTATCAGAGTGAACAAATTCTTTATTAACATTCTTTATCGATATGACTTGTTGGATACGTCGGAAAAAATTAACAAAAACTATGTGCTGAAATGTATAAATTCTTTATCAACGTCTTTTGTCGAATAGGTCGGGACAAAATTGAAAAAATACAAGTTTCAGGGCGAAGAGATTCTTTATCAACATCCTTTGCAGAAAATGTCAGTTAACATTATCAAAACCTAATGGTTAAAGTGAATAAATTCTTTATCAACATATTTTGTCAAATACATCGGATACAAGTGACAAAATCTAAGTATCAGACTGAATTAATTCTTCATCAATATCCTTTATCGGATGCATTGGATAACATTAACAAAATCTAAGTATCAGAGCGAATAATTTTTATCTTTATCTTATTTGTCAAATATATAAGATAAAATTGATAGAATATAAGCATCAGATTGAATAAATGCTTTATCGACATCCTATTGTTTGATATGTTGGATAACATTGACATAATCGAAATATCAGAGTGTATCAGATTGATTAAATTCTTTATCAACATCTATTGGTGAACACATAGGATAACATTGAAAAAATCTAAGTATCAGAATGAATAAATGCTTTACCAAAATCTTTTGTCAGATATGTCGGATAAAATTGACAAAATTCGAGTATCAGAGCGAATAAATTCTTTATCATCATTCTATGCCGGATACATCGGTTGTCTGGATAAAATTGACAAAGTCTAAGTATCAGATTGAATAAATTCTTTATCAGATTTCTTGAATGTTAAATGATGTATTTGACAAAAGATGTTGATGAAGAATTTATTCATTCTAATGCATAGATTTTGTCAGTGTTATCTGACAAATGATATCGATAAAGATAACATTTACAAAATCTAAGTGTTAGAGTGAATAAATTTTTTTATCAACATCTTTTGTCAGATACATCGGGTAAAATTGACAAAATCTAAGTATCAGAGTGAATAATTTCATTATCAACGTCTTTATGGGATACATCAGATAACATTCATAAAATCTAAGTTTTATTAATTTTGACTTTATTCATCGTTGCGTTGAATCTAGGTAACACTGGTTATAGATGGCAGCACACATGCTCAGACACACAGTCTTAGTGAGAGAGACTTGCAAAAAGTTAGGTTAACTTAGGTTCACTTAGAATTGCACACCACTCTAAGAGAACCTAAATTAACATAACTTTTTGCATGTCTCTCTCACTATGAATATATGTCTGAGCGGGTAAGCTGCCATCTATAGCCAGTCTAAGCTAAATTCAATGCAAATATGCATAAGGTAAAAATTAATAAAACTTAGATTTTATGAATTGTATCTGATATATCCGATAAATACGTTGATAACGAATTTATTCACTCTGAAACTTAGATTTAGTTAATTTTATCCAATGTATCTGACAAAATATGTTGGTAAAAAAAATTATTCACTCTGACCATTCGACTTTGTCAATTTCATCCTATGTATCCGAGAAAAGGATGTTGCTATAGATTTTAATCACTCTGATACTTAGATTTTGATAATGTTATCCGACATATCCAGAAAAGGATTTCGATAATGAATTTATTCACTCTGACACTTAGATTTTGTCAATGTTATCCTATGTATTCGACAAAGGATATTGATATAGAATTTAATCACTGTGATACTTAGATTTTGGTTATTTTATCCAACGTATCTAGAATTGGATGCTGATAAAGAATTTTTTCACTCTGATACTTAGATTTTGTAAATTTTATCCGACGTATCCGACAAAAGATGTTGATAAAAAATTTGTTCATTCTAACACATAGATTTTGACAGTGTTATTTGACGAATCCGATAAATGATATCGATAAATAAAATGTTAATAAATATTTTATTCACTCTGATGCTTAGATTTTGTCAATGTCGTTAAACGTATCTGTCAATAGACATTGATAACAAATTTATTCACTCTGATTCTTGGATTTTCTCAATTTTATAAAGCGTAACTGACAAATGATGATGATAATGGATTTATTCGCTCTGATACTTAGATTTTGTGAATGTTATCCGATGTATCCAATAAAAGAACTTGATAAAGAATTTATTCGATCTGATACATAGATTTTGAGAATGCTATCCGACATATCTGACATAAATGCAGATAAAGAATTTATTAAATCTGATACTTAGATTTTGTCAATTTTATCTGGATAACATTGATAAAGACATTGATAAAGGTTTTATTAACTCTGATACTTAGCTTTGGTCAATTTTATCCGATGTATCTGACAATAGATGTTGATACAGAATGTCATCACTCTGACATTTAGGTTTTGATAATGTTAACCTACGTATCCGACAAAGGATGCTGATAGATAATTTATTCACTCTGATACTTAGATTTTGTGAATTTTATCTTATGTAACAGACAAAAGAAGTTGATAAAGAATTTATTCAATCTGATACTTAGATTTTGTCAATTTTATCCGATTTATCCAACAAAGACGCTGATAGAAAAAATTTATTCACTTTGATATTTAGATTTTATCAATGTTATCCCATGCATCTGACAATAGATGTTGATAGAGAGTTTAATCACTCTGGCACTTAGGTTTTGATAATGTGAACTGACATTTCCGAAAAAAGGATGTTCATAAAAAATCTATTCACTCTGATGCTTAAATTTTATCAACTTAGCCTGACCTAAGCACACGTGCTTAGACACACAGTCATAGTGAGAGAGACATGCAAAAAGTTAGGTTAACTTAGGTTTACTTAGAATGGCGCACCACTCTAAGTGAACCTAGGTTAACCTAACTTTTTGCATGTCTCTCTCACTATGACTGTGTGTCTGAGCAGGTGTCTATCTGTCAAAACACATTGATAACGATTTTATTCACGCTGATACTAGGATTTTCTCAATTTTATCAAGCGTATCTGACAAATGACGATGATAATGGATTTATTCGCTCTGATACTTAGATTTTGTGAATGTTATCCGATGTATCCAACAAAAGAACTTGAAAAAGAATTTATTCGATCTTATACATAGATTTTGAGAATGCTATCCGACATATCTGACAAAAAATGCAGATAGAGAATTTATTAAATCTGATACTTAGATTTTGTCAATTTTATCCGGATAACCGATGTATCCGGCATATGATGATGATCAAGAATTTATTCGCTCTGATACTTAGATTTTGTCAATTTTATTTGACATATCTGACAAAAGATGTTGATAAAGCATTTATTCATTTTAATACTAAGATTTTCTCAATGTTATGTATCCGTCAATGGATATTTATAAAGAATTTAATCACTCTGCTATACTCTGATACTTAGATTTCGTCAATGTTATCCAACGTATCTGACAAAGGATGTCGATAAAAATTTATTCTATCTGATGCTTTATATTTAATCAGTTTTAACTGATGTGTTTGACAAACAAGATGATGATAAAAACTATTCACTGTGATACTTAGATTTTGTTAATATTATCCAATGTATCCGAAGAAGAATCTTGATAGAAAATTTATTCAATCTGATACTTACATTTTGTCAATTCTATCCAATGTGTCTGACAAAATATGTTGATAAAGAATTTATTCACTCTAACACTTAGGTTTTGATAACTTTAACTGACATTTTTGGCAAAGGATGTTGATCAAGAATCTATTCGCTCTGATGCTTATATTTTATCAATTTTATCCCAACCTATCCAACTAAAGATGTTGATAAAAAAATATATTCATTCTAATACATATATTTTATCAATGTTATCCGATATATCTGACAAATGATATCGATAAAGGATGTTAATAATAAATAGCTCACTATGATGCTTAAATTTTATCAGTGTTACCAAAAGTACCTGTCAGAAGACATTGATACAGAATTTATTCACTCTGATACGTAGATTTTTTCAATTTTATAAGGCATTTGACAAAGTACGATGATAAAGAATTTATTCACTCTGATACTTAGATTTCGTCAATATTATCTGATGTATCCGACAAAATAGGCTGATAAAGATTTTATTTACTATGATACTTAGATTTGGTCAGTGTTATCAAACGTATCTGTCAAAAGAGATTTACAAAGAATTTTTTCACTCTGATACTTAGAATTTCTAAATTTTATCCGACATATCTGACAAAGGATGATGATTAAAAATTTATTAATTCCATAGATTTTGGCAATTTTCTCCGACATCTCTGACAAATGACATCGATAAAGAATGATAATAAAGAGTTTGTTCACTTTGATACTTAGATTTTGTCAGTGTTATCAAAAGTATCGGTCAAAAGACATTGATATAGGTTTTATTCACTCTGATACTTAGATTTTGTCAATATTATCCCATGTATCTGACAATATATGTTGATACAGAGTGTCATCACTCTGACACTTAGGTTTTGATAATGTTAACCTGCCTCCTCCGGCAAAGGATGCTGATAGAGAATTTATTCACTCTGACACTTAGATTTTTTGAATTTTATCCGATGTAACAGACAAAAGAAGTAAATAAGGAATTCATTCACTCTGATACTTACATTTTGAAAATGTTAACCAACTTATACAACAAAAGGTGTTGATAAAGCATTTATTCGCTCTGATACTTAGATTTTGTCAATTTTATCTGACATATCTGACAAAAGATGTTTTTAAAGCATTAATTCATTTTGATACTAAGATTTTCTCAATGTTATATGTCCGTCAATAGATGTTTATAAAGAATTTAATCACTCTGATACACTCTGAAACTCAGATTATGTCAATGTTATCCAACATATCAAACAATAGGATGTCGATAAAGCATTTATTCAATCTGATGCTTATATTCTATCAATTTTATCTGATGTATTTGAAAAACAAGATGATGATAAAAATTATTCACTGTGATACTTATATTTTGTTAATGTTATCCAATGTGTCCGAGAAAGAATGTTGATAAAGAATTTATTCAATCACATACTTAGATTTTGTCAATTGTATCCAATGTATCCAACAAAAGGTGTTGATAAAGAATTTATTCACTCTAACACTTAGGTTGTGATAATGTTAACTGATATTTTTTTCAAAGGATGTTGATAAAGAATCTATTCGCTCTGTTACTTAGATTTTATCAATTTTATCCCGACCTATCCAACTAAAGATGTTGATAAAGAATTTATTCATTCTAATACATAGATTTTGTCAATCTTATCCGACACATCCGACAAATGATATCGATAAAGAATATTTAAAAGGAATTAGCTCAGTGTTTAAATTTTATCAGTATTACCAAAAGTACCTGTCAAAAGACATTGATGCAGAATTTATTCACTCTTATACTTAGATTTTGTCAATTTTATAAGGCATTTGACAAAGGACGATGATAAAGAATTTCTTCACTCTGATACTTAGATTTCGTGAATGTTATCTGATGTATCCGACAGAAAAAGTTGATAAAGATTTTATTCACTATGACACTTAGATTTGGTCAGTGTTATCAAACGTATCGGTCAAAAGAGATTTACAAAGAATTTATACACACTGATACTTAGAATTTCTAAATTTTATCCGACGTATCCGACAAAGGATGATGATAAAGAATATATTCATTCCAAAGATTTTGTCAATGTTATCCGACATCTCCGACAAATGATATCGATAAAGAATGATAATAAAGAGTTTTTTCACTTTAATACTTAAATTTTGTCTGTGTTATCAAACGTATCTGTCAAAAGACTTTGATAAAGGTTTTATTCACGCTGATACTTAGCTTTGGTAAATTTTATCCGATGTTTCTGACAATAGATGTTGATACAGAATGTCATCACTCTGAAACTTAGGTTTTGATAATGTTAACCTATTTATTCGACAAAGGATGCTGATAGATAATTTATTCACTCTGATACTTAGATTTTGTGAATTTTATCTGATGTAACAGACAAAAGAAGTATATAAGGAATTCATTCACTCTGATACTTAGATTTTAAGAATGTTAACCAACGTATCCAGCAAAAGGTGTTGATGAAGAATTTATTCGCTCTGATACTTAGATTTTGTCAATTTTATCTGACAGATCTGACAAAAGATGTTGATAAAGCATTTATTCATTCTGATACTAAGATTTTCTCAATGTTTTGTGTCCGTCAATAGATGTTTATAAAGAATTTAATCACTCTGATACGCTATGATGCTTAGATTATGTCAATGTTATCCAACATATCAAACAATAGGATGTCGATAAAGCATTTATTCAATCTGATGCTTATATTTTATCAATTTTATCTGATGTATTTGACAAACAAGATGATGATAAAAATTATTCACTGTGATACTTATATTTTGTTAATGTTATCCAATTTATCCGAGAAAGAATGTTGATAAAGAATTTATTCAATCACATGCTTAGATTTTGTCAATTGTATCCAATGTATCTGACAAAAGATGTTGATAAAGGATTTATTCACTCTAACACTTAGGTTGTGATAATGTTAACTGATATTTTTTGCAAAGGATGTTGATAAAGAATCTATTCGCTCTGATACTTAGATTTTATCAATTTTATCCCGACCTATACAACTAAAGATGTTGATAAAGAATTTATTCATTCTAATACATAGATTTCGTCAATCTTATCTGACATATCTGACAAATGATATCGATAAAGAACATTAATAAGGAATTCGTTCACTATGATACTTAAATTTTATCAGTGTTAACAAAAGTAACTATCAAAAGACATTGATACAGAATTTATTCACTTTGATACTTAGATTTTGTCAATTTTATAAGGCATTTGACAAAGGACGATGATAAAGAATTTCTTCAGTCTGATACTTAGATTTCGTGAATGTTATCTGATGTATCCGAAAAAAAAAGTTGATAAAGAATTTATTCATTCTAAAGATTTTGTAAATTTTATCCGACATCTCCGACAAATGAAATCGATAAAGAATGATAATAAAGAGTTTTTTCACTTTGATACTTAAATTTTGTCTGTGTTATCGAACGTATCTGTCAAAAGACATTGATAAGGGTTTTATCCACACTGATACTTAGCTTTGGTCAATTTATCCGATGTATCTGACAATAGATGTTGATACAGAATGTCATCACTCTGACACTTAGGTTTTGATAATGTTAACCTACGTATCCGACAAAGGATGCTGATAGATAATTTATTCACTCTGATACTTAGATTTTGTGAATTTTATCTTATGTAACAGACCAAGAGTTGATAAAGAATTTATTCAATCTGATACTTAGATTTGGTCAAATTTATCCGATTTACCCGACAAAATGCTGATAGAAAAAAATTATTCACTCTGATACTTATATTTTATCAATTTTATCCCATGTATCTGACAGTAAATGTTGATAGAGAATTTATCACTCTGACACTTAGGTTTTGATAATGTGAACTGACATTTCCGAAAAAAGGATGTTCATAAGAAATCTATTCACTCTGATGCTTAAATTTTATCAACTTAGCCTGACCTATCCGCCAAAAGATGTTGATAAAGAATTTGTTCATTCTAACAAATAGATTTTTTCAATGTTATCCAACGTATCCGACAAATGATATCAATATAGAATGTTAATAAAAAATTTGTTCACTCTGATACTTAAAATTTATCAGTGTTACCAAAAGTGTCTGTCAAAAGATATTGATACATAATTTACTCGCTCTGATACTTGGATTTTCTCAATTTTATCAGGCATAACAGATAAAGGACGATGATAAGGAATTTATTCACTCTGATACTTGGATTTCGTGAATGTTAAATGATGTATTTGACAAAAGATGTTGATGAAGAATTTATTCATTCTAATGCATAGATTTTGTCAATGTTATCTGACAAATGATATCGATAAAGAATGTAAATAAAGAATTTGTTCACTCTAATACTTAAATTTTATCAGTTTTATAAGAAGTATCTGTCAAAAGACATTGACAAAGAATTTATTCACTCTGATGCTTAGATTTTCTCAGTTTTATCAGACATATCTGACAAAGTACGATGATAAAGAATTTATTCACTCTGATACTTAGATTTCGTGAATGTTATCTGATATTTCCGAGTCGTTAAAGAATTTATTTACTCTGATACTTAGATTTGGTCAGTGTTATCAAACGTTTTTGTCCAAACACATTTACAAAGCATTTATTTACTCTGATAGTTAGAATTTCTCAATTTATCTGACTAAGCCGACAAAAGATGATGATAAAGAATTTATTCAATATAATACATAGATTTTGTCAATGTTATCTGACATATCCGACAAATGATATCGATAAAGGATTTTAATAAAGAGTTTGCTCACTTTGATACTGAAATTTTGAGAATGTTAACGGAAATAATCGGCAAAGGATGTTGATACAAAATCTTTTCGCTCTTATACTTAGATTTTATCAATTTTATTCTGGCCCATCTGACAAAAGGTGCTGATAAAGAATTTATTCATTCTGATACTTAGATTTTCTCCATGTTAACCTAACTATTTGACATATTATGTATGTAAATTCCTTTTCTTACATCTCCAATGTTTTAATAGACATTCTAAACGTTTGATACGCTGGCATACTCTAAAAATTATGAACACATAACAATGTAATGCATAACATATTTTTAATGAAATAATGGCATTTAGAATATTAATTTCAGAAATATATTCTTTTACATTATTAATATCAATGAACAACACCGGACATTTTGAATACGTTCCATAGAATAGTTCACTGTGTTTTCTCTGGATATTGTAGCTATTGTCTTCTCTTAGTTCATAATCAGTAGAATAATCATTATTCCATTTTGAGTCATACACAATTTTCACTGGTATGTTACCAACATGTTCACTATTCGTTTTGTCTTTGGTATTATTTGGTTCATTGACTGTTTGATCAATGATGGTAGTGACGTTTGCTGCCACTTTTTTCATTGATTCATCTTTATATTCCTTAGTGCTATATTCTACCAATGCCCTTTTTATTTTTCTGGCAATTTCACTGTCTATTACAACATTATTTTTACACAAAAAACAATTCCAGCACGTAGACAAGGTACGGTTTATGATATTAGTAGAAGAGAAGGCCTTTCTTTTCCCCTGTGCTTTCATTCGGATGCTAATACCTAAAAGATGACGATAGGGTCTATCGATAGGTAGCATATTGCAATAACCATTAGCACGAAGATGCCCCTCTCTCATCAACTATTATTTTTATGTTGGCATTCTCTTTGAGTGCAATCATCTCTGGAAATGATACTTTTGCAAATCAAGCATTTGTATAATGGAAATTCTTGGTTAATCCAATGAAATCTAAACTCTCACTGTCATTACAAAGCACGCTTACGTTTCCCATAGCGCTGCCGCTTGTACTTGTTTCATAGTCCAAATGTCTTCTCCTTGTCAGCATTTAAAGCTACAATAACATTATTATGTGAACACATTTTACTGGGGGGGGGGGGGGTCATCCACATGTTCAATATGTATTTCATCTTTGCTATTATTTGGTTCATTGACTGGTTGATCAATGGTAGTAATGTTTTCTGGCACTTTGTTTTTCATCGATTCATCTTTATATTCCTCAGTGATATTTTCTACCAATGCCCTTTTTATTTTTTTGGCAATTTCACTGTCTTTTACCAAATTATTTATACATAGGTAACAGTTCCGGCCCGTAGACAAGATATGGTTTATGATATTAGTAGAAGAGTAAGCCTGTCATCTTTTGACCTTCAGCTGAATGCTAGCACCCGAAAGCTGACAATAGGGTTTAACACTAGGTAACATGTTACCACAAGCACTAGCAAGAAGATACCCCTCTTCATCAACTGTTATATTTATGTTGGCATTCTCTCTGAGTGCAATCATCTCTGGAGATCTCAATCTTGCATACTCACCATCATAAGAGTTGAATTTTTTTGGTACTCCAAAGAAATTTAATTCCTCACTTTCATGACAATGCATGCATACGTTTCCGATAGTGCTACCACTTGTACTTGTTTCATAGTTCAAATACTTCTCCTTGTCAACATTCAATGCTACAATGATACTGTCATATGAACACACTTTCTTCGCTTCATCTTCACTTTTTTAAAGATATGAGTTATCTGTTTTTCCTTCCACTGCGTAAAAAGACTGATTTAATAAATGCAATAAACTAGGTAGTGTCGATAACCTGCCTTAGAGTACCAGTGGGAAAGCCACGTCGTTTCTATGAGCAAGCATAGAGTAGTATTGGTAGAGCCACAAGTATATTTCATGTCATTTTAAGATACGTAAAAAAAGTTGAATTATTTCTAGGTCCAAAAAAATTCAGTAAAAAATGTGCTACTACAAACGTTATTTTTCTAATAGTAAAAGTCAGGACTAAAATATCTATATAATTCTCATTTTGAATTCAGAAAATATTAAATTTGCATTTTTTATGTTTTAAGTATGTTTTATGTCATTCTAAGACATGTAAAAAAAAGTTTAAAAAATGTTAAAAAAGCTTCAAAAAAGGATACAAAATGGGGGGAGGGGCCCAAAGACTTAGGGGGAGGGAGGGGTCCCTCGAAGGTTGGAGATAGGGGACCCTTGGAGGTCGAGGTGCTGGGTGGTTAGGGTCATTGATGGTTGCGGTCCTTGATGGTTCAAACCCATAATTATCTCAATAGCTGATTTCTAAGGATTTCTAAGGATTGTACTGAATTTCTTTTTTAAAATTATTTTCATAGCATCTACATCTCTATTAGTATCAAATTTTTAGTATACTAAATTGATAGAGTAAATCTAATATTGCCAACAATTCTCAAAAGTAACTTTTGTATTGTACAGAACACATTCAAAATGTAAGGCTAGGTCAAGACATAAGGTCATCTTGGGGCCTATGACTGTTATTTTCAACTTTGTAGCATACCTCAATGCTAAACCATGTTCTATATTGGCAACACTGCTCAACTCGTATTTGTGTATTGTACAGAAAACAGCCAAAAGGTAAATCTAAGTCAAGTCCCATGATCACCTTGTCATCGTTAACCATATCCATAGATTGATGCCAACGATGTAATTCCAAATAATTTGCTTAAGAGTTACCACCCCCTTTGGGCTTACCTTATCTGGTAACCAGTTTAACCCTTTTTTCTACTTTTATACAATACAATTAAAGTAAAACTCGAGCTCTGTTTCATCCCTATTATTCAATCACCAATTAAAAATGATATTAATGATATAAATTTTTGGTATCTAATACCGTATGCAATCATTAAACCTTCCGTTGAATGCTAATAGCCGAAAGCATGGCTGTTAATCAGCTAGGCTGTTAACCTCATAAACCCGTCTGGCTTGTATTTACCGTCTCTAGTACTAGATACCTGCCCATGGTAAGGCATGTACTGTTAAAATTGCACCCATATTCTTGCCCCTGACTCTAATGTTCCGAATATAAAGATGCATTACTACTACTGACCTCTGGTTCATTGATTTAGAAATACCTTGTAATATTCTCGGACTATTGTAAGTGTCTAACTATCCTACTGTATTATATATTATTGTAGCTTTCTGATACTTGTGGTCTCCCTATTACAACCAGTCCTAGCAGAATATATATTTATTATCAATCCATGTACTAGTGTATGTTACCTAAATAAAAGTATTATATTGTAGCCAACCTCTCTACAATCTAAATACAGTCCCTCGAATTTACCAAGCTGGTATGCCTCATTAGTCAGGTCATAGCCTAAGGCACGCTACCAACTTTAATTACCTTAGGGCTATAGTTTATCTCCCCTATAAAGGTAGAATAAAGGTATCAACAACAACTTCACCTTAATACCATAAAAACCACTTTACCAGAGCTGATGGTTGTTGCAAAATTTCAGATGTAGATGAGTTTATCGAAAAAATAGAAAATTTTCGACGAACTAACTAAGTCGTTTCACGATAAGGTTAACGAGCAATGTGTTGTGGCTAGATTAAAGGGAAGTGCCCTTAAACACTTCGAGTCTAGATTAAAGGTAAGCGCTCTTAAACACTTGAGATTAAAGAAAAAGTGCCCAAGAACATTAGTACTCTAATAATAATAATGATAATTTATTTATTACCCACTATAAAAAAGATGCGGAGTACATCAAGAACAAAAAACAACAAAAAAGCAAACTCGCACACTTAACAATTATTTACATAAAAAAGTGTAAATCATAGTGTGTAATAAGACCTGCAGACAGCTACAGCTATCCCGCAAGCACAGTCACTTTTTCCTGTAAATCAGGGAGGCCAAATCGCGATATTAGATGCCAGTTCTAGAAACACGGGGGGAGGCACAAAAGGTACCCAGAAAATTTAAAATAATAAGTCCGGATAGAATTCAGATCTTTAGGCTTCAGAATTGGAAGAAAACCAGATAAAAAAGAATAGAATGATCGCAAAATGAAGAATATAATTTCCCAACCGCTTTTCTATTGTACCTCCCTCTATTTGCAACAATTTTTGAATATCCTATCTGAATTTTTTTTTTGCATTAGAAACTGTCAGAGCCCAAAGTGTTTTGAGATTATTAGTAATGTGAAGACCAAGCCACTGAAAAGAAGAGGCACAGGGAATAGAGAAAAAACACAATTAAGGGGGAGACTCGCACTCGAATTAAATGAAATATATTCGCACTTATCAACATACAACATAAACCCAATCCGTCTGAACTGGTCTGAGATCCAGCTGACAGAATGTGAGAGTGCAGCCCTAGAACGACTGACAAGGAGAACATCGTCCGCATAAGCAAGATACGAGACATCAATTCCATCAGAAATGAAAGTCGAAGGCAAGGATAAAAGAATAGGAGTAATACACAACTTAAAAATAGTTGGAGAAATCACACCACCTTGCCCACGCAGAAGAATCACCTTTGAATCATAAACTACTCCATTACATTTTACCCGAATAAAAGAGTTCGAATACCAGTACTGTAACAATACAACAATAGAAAGGTTAATATTGTTGGAAAAAAAGGAATAGAGTGCATGTGAGTGGACTATACTATCGAAAGCTTTCGAATGATCAAGAGCACAGATATGAAGGGGAGATTTATCATTAAAAGATTGCAACACGAGGGAAACTAGAACAGGATGGGTGTGCTGACATCCCAGTCTTTTTTTAAAGCCAAGTTTGTTTGTACCAAAATTAAAATTTTTCGAAGTGAAAGGGGGAAGAATATATTCAAAAATTTGCTAAGAGTGCACGAAACAGTAATCGGTCGATAAGAACTAAACTCTGACGAAGTTTTTCCACGCTTCAAAACATCGAATCTTTTAAAACAAGGTTCATAGAAACGATTATTTCTGAGAGGCTAAAAACAGAGGTGGTGACATTCAATACTTCAACTAGCATCAGGGAATATGCAGACAAAATTTGTCGATCTGTAAGCTTACAGTTAAAGAAGGGTAGAAGTGACGAGACAGTACAGAAAGTACAATTACATAAGTACAAGTACATTTTACGCAAGGGTTACCAAAAAAGCTACTAAGACTAATATTATCACGGAAACCTGAAAATCGAGAGCGAGCTATAATCCTAGTAGAAACAGAGGTAAAAATGGATGCAGCCATGAAAAAGTTTGATCAGATGTCAATAAATAACACAGGTGCCCAAGAAAGTGTAAAATATGAAAGGGGACAGAAGCGGGTAAGCTTTGAGGAGAAAAATCGTGAACCAAAAAGGCGTAACGGAGGCCAAGGCTCACCGTCTACAGAAGTAGCTGACAGATTCTACGACCTTGAGTCGTTAGCAGCTAATAACTATTGAAAATATGGGCACCCACCCCCACCAAAGACAGATAGTTGGAGAACCAACAAAGACAGATGAAGAATATTTATAAGTAACCAGGAAACCAACAAACAAATTAAGAGAAAGTTTAATTGTTATTATTGTAGGAAAACAAACCACTATGCGGCAGATTGCTGGCATAGAATACTCAAATTAGGCCAGACGTACAAGACAAGACACCAGTTCAACACGCAGGGGGGCAGATATTTAGGAAGGCAGGGAACAAATAATAATTGGCAAACGCCGAATAATAATCCTGAGTTTAGGCCTAGAAATTAAACGGTTAACAACACTCAGGGTCAAAATAACAATGCTGAAGAAAACTGGGATAACCCCAGAAACTTTTGGTCAAACAGTGGTCATTTAAACAGAGAAACCAGCCTGTAAGGGTCGACAGAGCTGAATCATTACAAAGACCCCTATATAGTTTTGAGTGCTGTGATACAGATGCAAATAATAGTAATCTACCGATTTTGCGTTGTTTTAAACTTGAAAGTTTCCAAAATTTACCGTGTTTATTCGATACGGGTACGTCTAAATCATCAATTCGAGATGAAGTTTTTAAGAGGTTTCCTCATAGTGTCAAAAATCGCGTAAGCAGATGCCAAAATACCCTGACATTAGTAATACGTCACAAACTGGCAATTTTGGGGGAATGTACATTAAAATTTAGCATAGGGGATAAAGAAATAACACTAACGGTGATATTATGTTAGCAGCTACCATTTTTTTGTATTCTAGGAGTAGATACTATAAGAAAATATGGGATTGTATGGGAACCCCTAACTGATACAATAGCGATAAGGCAGCCAAATTAAACTGATATGCAAATGGTCCCCGCCCCTGGAGTCCTCTCCCTTTATTATGATTCCCTTCTTCATATTTTGCAGAAAAATTTTGTCCTGGGGGTGTGTCGGGCTCGGACAAACCGCTCGTGGGGATTGGACACTTCTTCGGAGGCAAGCAGCGAACACTGAATGAAGGCTGGATAACAATAAATATACACTTGAATATCCTCCCTCACAGACGATCCCCCCCCCCCCCTGGAGTCCTCTCCCATCGTCTTTCCTTAAATTTGGCATTTTATTCTTTATCATTTTAAAGCTGCAATAACACCGAAAAGCTTACATTTATTATCAATGCATCCTCTGAAAATGAATGCTACTAGGAGTGTTGAACCTAATGATTGGATATTGTGAAATAACCATGAACTTATCTTAATGAAAAAGGGGTATTTTCTTAAAAGCTCTTAATATGTCTTAAATTTGCATCTAATAATACTCCCCCTCCCTTACCCTCAGGGTTGTAGGCTAGAAGACCCGGTTTTCTATAACAGATGGTTCTGATTTTCATATATTGAAGATACGGCTTTTCAACTTTTTTTTCGTCGTGTTTTTTTATGTTTTGTTGCTTGTCAATTTGTTTTCATTGTCCGTATTTTTAAGATGTAGTCTCCAGCACAAGTAAAACACACATTTCCCCTTTATTAATATCTTGAAAGCAAATGTCCCCCGGAAACAGAAGTTTTTCCTAGTACGTGCCAAATTTCGATGTAAACACGTGGTTTTAATGACTGTCAACAAATGGGGAATCTCGGGTGTCATGCAATAGTTTATTTTTAGAATATGGTTCAGGATACAAAATATTGATAAGGGTTTCATGGAGGACTTGCTTGGAACGCTGTACCACTGGAATCGAATGGCCTTTTGAGTCTGGGAGGGGTCAAGAACTCTACAATAGAAATGAATGGTGTTTCGAGCGAAATTAAACGCCAAATAAGAAAGGCTTTTGGGCGAAAAATGTCAAATGGTATTATCTGGCAGTGATGGATGCGCAATCATTACGTAAAGTGTGTACTGTCATTAAGTTAATGAATAAAGCTTTGGAGGTTTTGGGAGAAAAAAAGAAATGCTGAAAAAAAAAGTCTTGAGGGTTTTCGGTGAAAAATGTCAAAATGGTATTATCTGGCAGTGATGGATGCGCAACCATTACGTAAAGTGTGCACCGCCATTAAGATAATGAAAAAAAGAATTACATGACAATGTTGCACAATCATTCCGTAAGGTTTGGGCTACAAACAGGGTATCTCCCATGGGTTCCTGTGGTAGGGTTACGCAAAATTGCTTAATACATATTAGACCTGTCCGTTTGAAACGGGATAAGTCGTGTGACGTCATTGGAGTCAAGAGATGTGAGTCATGGTGTCTTGCCACGTGTTTTCCCTTTAATAGAACAGGTACCTGCACTGTGCAGGTAAGATGGGTTGGTAGCTCCACTTATCTGGGCCGTTTAAAGGTGGTGTTGTGTCGCGTGGTGTAACAATCGCTAGAAACAGGGTTAAGGGTATAGGAGATTATTATTAAAACTTTTGTATCATACGGACCACATTCTAAGTGATCAAATAACATAAAACTGAAATCCTTTAAATCTTGCCAGCCGTCGCCTAGAAACAGCTGACCTAACCCAACCATTGAACTCTTGCCAATGGCATGTCGTGGAAAAAAAGGGGTGTGTCACCCAACCATGCTAAGGTTGGCAATTTTGACTGGTCTGACATCCGAGGGCTCCGTTTGAAACCCAGTGTTAATTTCCCTATCCATGTGTTTGAAATCCATTGCTATTTTTCCTATGGTTGCCTTGACTTCAGAGGGCATGTCATAGGAATTCAATGGGAAAAGGGACGGCATTTCATCGAAAAGGGGGAGGGCATGTCATTGGAAGCAGTGATGGGATACTACGTATGTGACCAAAAATGCTTATAAATATATAAACACTCGAAAATACATGCAAGTGCTATCAACCAGTAGGATTTTCATCTACAAATGAAAGAAGATGAGAATTGTGCCATCTTTGCTAAAATTCAATTTACATTTGGGCACTTTCAAGGAAGAAAATTTTGAAAGAAGCTTACATTTCAAGACTTTAAATCTTATTATTAAGGATAAAAGTCGAAAAAGAGCTTTAATATTGAGAGATAACCTTTCACTGGAAAATCTTATATAAAAAAAAAGGCTAGTGTAATTGACTTTCGTTTTATTCAAAAAACAGGAAAAACTCACTTCAATCATGACATTCGCCTTTCCAGAGAAATATTGCTAAAAATTTCAAAATTATCAACAAATAATGCATTAAAAATTTCGCCAATTCTTGGACCAGGTATGGTTAGTTTTTTCTCAAGAACTTTAAGGAAACAAGAACAATCAGTGCTTGAAAAGGGTTCAAAATTTCGTTTTGAACCTGAAGTCCCCGTGGAAGATATTATCTCTTCAAAAGATACATCTTTGCAAAAAAAAACGCAAACCTAATAAAATATGTTAGTTTAGTAAGAGCTTCTATCGTGAAAACCCTTTCTAATTTTGTATGGAATCGGAATTTCCCAGTTCGACCATCAAACACACAAGACAAGCAAATGTTATCAACCAGCAGGATTTTCTTCTAAAATGTAAGAAGATGAGAATTGTGCCATCTTCGATAAAATTTAATTTACATTTGGGCACTTTCAAGGAAGAAAAAGTGAAAGAAGCTTACATTTCAAGACTTTAAATCATATTATTAAGGATAAAAGTCGAAAAAGAGCTTTAATACTAAGAGATAAACTTTCCCTGGAAAATCTTATATTAAAAAAGGTTAGTGTAAGTGACTTTCGTCAATTCTTGGACCATGGTTAATTTTTCATCAAGCTTTTTAATGATACAAGAACAATCAGTGCTAGAAAAGGGTAGAAATTTTGTTTTAACCCTGATAAACTCCCCGTGGAGGATATTATCTCTTCAATAGAAACATCTCTGGATAAAACGCTAGCCTAATAAAAGATGTTAGCTTGGTTAGAGCTTCTACCGTGAAAACCCTTTCTAATTTTGTATTGAAACCGGAATTTCCTAGTTTGACCATAAAAGACATAAGAATTCTATAAAACTTAAAAAAGGATGAATCAATTACCATTACAAAACCAGATAAGAGTAAAACTTTAGTCGTGATGAATACTGAGGAGTAAGGATTAAAATTAAGGATTTTACTAGATGTTAAAAAAACATACAAATCTATCAAATAATCCGACAGACTCTTTTACAAATAAGTTTAAAAACGAGTTAAAGTGTTTGAAGGATTAAGGAAAAATTACGCCTCAACTTTGTTACTAATGCCTGCCACGTAGTTCCTTGTGCCCTAAATTATATGGACTTCCCAAAATCCATAAGCCTAACCTACCATTACGACCCATTGTGTCAACTACAAGATCACCAACAAGTGTTGGAGCAAGTGGCTAGTGTCAATCTGTAAACAACTTTTGCCTAAACACACATTTCGTACATTAGGAATTCTTTGAATTTGGTTGAAAAACTGAAAAAAGTAGAAATTTCTTCAAGTTCTTTGCTTTCATGCTTAGACATTGTATCAATGTACACAAATATTGATGTAGAAGCATCCAAAGCTCTTCTAGAAAGAAAGCTATTAAGAAATTTGGACTTAATTAGTGGTAAAACAGATTTGGAAGTTTCCCTAATTATGTATTTAGTATAGTTTTGCTACAAGTTCTCTTATTTTTTTCAATTCAGAAGGGAATTTTTTGAACAAATAATTGATTTAGCGATGGTGGCCCCTTTATTTTCATTATTAGCTAATATTTTTGTGGAAGATATTGAAACAATTGTGTTACATTCATATTAAAAAAAAAAATTGGGGGGGCCGGTATATGGATGACATGGTTTCAGTATGGGAGTATGGGGAGTAGGAATTAAAATGATTTTTGGAACATCTTAATGGTTTGGGGGGGGGGGGGGTTGTTAAAAGTTTACTGTTGAATTAGAAGAGAATTGGAAAATTCTGAACTTTTGTATTTGCGTCTTAACATTTTTACTAAATTCCAAATTGCCTCGAGTCCTGGTGTCGATGGTTATTTGGTTTGGAACAGGGTCAATGGTATGACCCTTTAAGCTCAGCCAGAGTCAACCCAGCTCTAAATGGGTACCCTTAGAAATTCGGGGGAACAACACGGGAAGCGTCGGGCTATTTGCCCCCAACTACGCTTTGCACTCCCGGCCGAAGGCATCGAATAAGTAGCTTTATTTAAAAACTATATTCGCCTAATATGAAATTTTATTTGTCTTTTAACCCTCTTTTCAAAAATTAGCAATAATTAATCCCTTCCTCAAATACTCATAATATAATTAAGTAGACCTCCAGCTTATCCTCCGAAGACCCCCAAAAACCTTATTCATGCTTCCTCTTGTCAGTTTTAGGTACTTTTATGATCCTTATCTTTGTTTTATACTCTAATTTCAAGCGTTAACAATAACTATTTATCCCCTACTACACTTAGTGTGATCCTTTCAATTCTTTTCAGTAACTTCTATAATTTTAAATCTAATCTTAAATACCAATGACAGCTAGACCACAAGAAGCTTAAGACAGCTAAAAGCGCTTCTTTAACTCTTTCATCCCGTCTGTTATTTTTTATCCTTATTTTCATGTCTATTTTAAATAATATGTATACTTTTCCTACTAAGAAGCCTGACACAGTTAACGAGACTCACCCCCTCCATCACTTTATTGAACTAATTTGGCGTTTTTAATTTTTGTTTGGCTATCCTTAAAAATTAATGTTATCAGTCCCTCCTCCAAAGGGCCCTGACATGATTAAGCATGCTCATCCCAACACCACAATTAAACTATTTATGCACCCTTCCCCTTTCCCGACACAATTAGCTACTTTTAAGAGACATATTTTTCTTTTTCACTCTAATTCTGAGTACCAATGATGGTACTCTTCGTCCCAAGATTCACAATGCACTTATCCATCATCTTTCCTGTAACATATTTAGAAACTTGATCAGGAAATTTTCCAGACAATGGTCTGGAAAATTGAAAATATGTTTCAAAAGGGCTGAAGTAAAATCTTCAGACTTATAATCTTGCTTTAAAGCCGATGAAATAGAATCTTTATCCTGTAGTAATCTCATTTCTAAATTCTGTTTAGTGCCTTCCTTATATGAACTTTCGAAAGTACAGATCTGATAGAACCCACTTTGTTTCCCCAATGAAGTTAGATGCTTACCAGATTTTAGAAAACTACAAAAAGTATTATTATCCTTTAAACATACCTTTGGACCATTACTCTGTAACATATACAGAGTAATGGTCTAAAGGTAGCTTTAAAAAGTAAAAATACTGCGGGTTGATGATGTATTAACATAATTCTAGGCTAGTTTTTATTCATTGCAGATTCTACTACTTGGTTTTCTTGAAAAAGGATCTAGGAACCTATTATTTTTATTGTAACACATTTAAGCGGTCTCATCTAAAAAACAATTGTAGCTTTACTATTGTCTATTATAGGGAGAATAAAATTCTAGTTCAGAACAAAATATTCCCTTTTTTTATCGTACACGACCTATTAGTTGATGTAATACCATTGGTCCTAGGAATTAGGGTTCAATTCACACCCTAGGCGATATCTTAAGTGGGTTTTATAGTATTCCTTTATTTAGTAAAATGAGAGCTTTATACAGTTGGACATTGATGGTTTCCGTAAAATAGCTATATAAAAAAGCGATCTGCCTAAGTAAAGAACGATGTTGGCACAATGTATTATTGTTATTTTTTCCCATACCAGTGCACTTCATATCAAAGGTGTTGTCGTAAAAACTTCGGAAAGGGCTCATTCGATAGGAAATTGGAGAGGCAGGTGCCCATTTTAATATTCGAAAGTGATTGGAGGCCAACTTGCCCCCCGACACGCCCATAATTTCCTCAAACACATTCAATCAAAATTTTGAGATAGGGTTTTGTTCAGCGTAGTTGATTTCCAATACAAATTGTGTTATTGAGGAGGAAACTCTCCCAAAGCCCTAAGGGCAAGGGTTGTAAGTTCTGCCCTGGGGGCATTTAAGGTTTTTATAAAAGGGGATGTCGTAGAAACTTCAAAAAAGACTCATTCGATTGGAAATTCAAAGGGCTAGTGCCCTGTTTAGTATTCGAAAGTTATTGGAGGGTAACTAACCCCCTCTCACGCCCACCTTTTCCCCAAACATATCCAATCAAATTTTCAGAGAGCCATTTTATTCAACGTAGTTTTAAGTTCTAGAAATTAGGTCTTTGAGGATGACAACCCCCCATAGCCCAAATGGCAAGGGCTGCAAGCTATGCCCCGGGGGCAAGTATGGTGTTTATAGAACGCGTTGTCGTAGAATCTTCAAAAGGGGATCATTCGATTCAAAATTAAAATGGCTAGTGCCCTTTTTAATAGTCGAAAAAGATTGCAAGGCAACTAATAACCCTTCCACACCCACCAATTCCCCAAACACATCCGATCAAAATTTTGAGATAGGGGTTTTGTTCCACGCAGTTTGAAGTTCAGGAAATTATTCCTTTGAGCAGGACACTCCCCCCAATGTCTTCAGGGAAAGTATTATAAGTTGTGCCCTGGGAGCATATAAGGATTTTATTGAAATATTTGTCGTAGAAACTCGAAAAGGGCTCAGTCGATAAGAAATTCAAAGAGCTAGTGCCCTTTTTAATAGTCGAAAGTGATTTGAGGGCAACTACCACACAACAACTACAACTACAACCCCCTCTCACACCCAATTTTTCCCCGAACGCATCCAATCAAAATTTATAGATAGCCATTTTATTCCAAGTAGTTGAAAGTTTTAGAAAACAGGCCTTTAAGGATGATAACCCCCCCACACACACACATCCCTCAGGGTAAGGGTTGAAAGTTATGCCCAGGGGGCATATAATGTTTTAATTGAAAGCGTTGTCGTAGGAACTTCAAAAGGGCTCATTCAATTGAAAATGGAAAGGGAGAGTTCTTTTTTAATAGTTGAAAGTGATTGGAGAGCGACTAAGTCCCTCTCACGCCCACCATTTTCCCAAATAAAAATCTAATCCAAATTTTGAGATATCTATTCTGTTCAACGTAGTTGAAAGTTCTAGAAATTAGGTCTTTTAGGATGATAACCCCCTCAGAGTCCTCACTGCAAAGGTTGTAACTTATGCCCTGGGGGTATATATGGTTTATATAGAAAGTTTTTGTAGAAATTTCAAAAAGGGCTCATTTGATTGGAAATTGAAATTGCCCTGTTTAATAGTCGAAAATACGTGGAGAGTAATTACCCCCCCCTCTATCACGCCCTTTATTTCCCCAAAAACATTCAATCAAAGTTTTGAGATAGCCATTTTGTTCAACGTAGTTGAAAGTTTTGGAAATTATATATTTAAGGATGACAATCCCCTCAGAGCCCCCAGGGCAAAGGGTGTGAGTTATGCCCTGGGGTAATATAAGTTTGTTATAGATAGAGCTGTCGTAAAACTTCAAAAGGGGATTCAATGGGAAATTGAGAGGGCTAGTGCCCTTTTTAATAGTCAAAAGTGATTGGAGGGTAACTAACCCCACTGTCACGCCCACCGTTCCTCCAAACACATCCAATCAAAATTGTCAGATAGCCATTTCGTATTCTCGAAATTAGGCCTTTGAGAATGACAACCCTCCCCTCCCCCCAGCCCTCGGGGCAAGGGTCGTAAGTTATGGCATGGGGGCATATAAGGTTTTTATTGAAAGTGTTGTCGTAGAAACTTCAAAAGGGCTCATTTGATTGGAAATTGAAACTGCTAGTGCCATTTTTAACAGTTGAAAATGATTGAAGAGTGACTAACGCCCCTCTCAAGACCACCATTTCCCCAAACACATCCAATTGAAATTTTGAGATAGCCATTTTTTTAACGTAGTTGAAAGTTCTGGTAATCAGGTTTCAGAGGATGACAGCCACCCTAACAGCCCTTAGGGTAAGGGTTGTAATGTATGCCCTGGGGGCATATAAGGTAATTATAGAAAGCGTTGTTGTTTCAAAAAGGGCTTATTCGACTGAAAATTGAAAGGCCTAGTGCCCTTTTTAAAAGTCATAAAGTGCAAATTTTGTTCTTCCCTTGGGAAGGCATAGGGGTTTTGAGTCCAACTCATATTAATTTATGCTTATTTTGAGTTTGACTCGGTTAATTATTGTAACATCTGATCGTCTTGGGATTCATTTATTTATCGATGCTGATTTGTGGTAGTTTCACGCTTGGTAGATCATTTGATTTTATTTTTGCTCATTTTTTGTTTAATGGAGTTCTTTACTGATCTTGGAAAAACTAATTTCATGGAAAAAGTCTGTTTAATTAATATTTAAAATAGATGCATGGTGGGGTTTGAGATTTTTATTTAAATGATAAATACAAATGATAAAGCAGGAACATTATGTAAACACCCCCTCTTCCTTAACAAGGACAGATATAACCCTATTCTAAAGACTCAAGACATTTCTGCTATTTTCCCTCTAGAGTGGCCAATTTATTTTATCTTTTTTTAAAGCTAGAGATAATTGTGTATAAAGGGTTAAGCAGGTCTATACCTCGGGTGTTATTACCTATTATCTGATAAGTTGAATTCTAGCCCCTTTAGCTTTGATATATGATAATAACAATAATAATAAAATGCAAAAACCTAGGCGAGAGCCTCTTACAAAACAGGAAAAAGACAATATTAAAATTTAAACAAATCTTCTTAATGTACTGAAGTTGTACATGTGACTATTGTATATCTTGTCAAACGAGTTCTGGAAAAAGCTGATGGAGGATGCCAGGACGGTTTCTTCATGTAGGGAGTTCCAGGTTTCGAAGACTTGGTTTCGAAAGGCCCATTTGCCTACATCTTTGTAGAACCTCTGAGTTTTAAGCTTCAAGGGATGGCCACGCAGATGATTTTCGTTAAAGACCAGCAGTTCTTTTCCGGGGACGTTGGCATAACAGCCATGGCATAGCTTGTACAGCTCGATCATATCACCCCTAAAAAATCTGTACGAGAGTGCTGGTAGGTAAAGCTGACGAAAACGTTGTTCGTATGGGATGTCTTTCAGACTTTGGGAGAACTGCACCATCTGCCTTTTAACTGCTTCCGGTGCATCTATATGAAGGGATGGACGAACTGAGCAATTACCATGCTCGAGAATTGGGTGGATTAGCAACTTGATGAGGGTCGTGAAGATCTCTACATCGAGACACTTGAAAGTTCTTCTGATCAGCGCTGATACTCGCGTAGCCTGTTTTATAGCATATTCGTAGTGGTCCGAAAAGGTCAAGTTGTGGTAAACCCAAATACCCAAAATCTTTTGACCGTTCTTTGAGCAAGCGTTGAGGGCTGAATGTTTTATGATGCAGAAGGATATTCAGCTCCGAGGGTCAAGTAGTGGCTTTTCGGGATATTAATGTCCAAGTCTTCATCCTGGCGCTAATGCGGTCGATATTTTCTTGGAGTTTTACAGAGTCTTCAGATGACATGATGATGCTATATAGCTTGGTGTCATTTGCGTACAGCAGAACTGTTAAGTCAATAACATAAACTAGGTCGCTTATATAAGGATTGAATAGAAGGGGACCTAGAATAGATCCCTGTGATACACCACTGATAACGTCAAATTCTATTTGGCTTATCTGACCTTCTAAAGCAATGACTTGCTTGTGCTCCGTTAGAACGTTCGTTATCCAGTCAAGTATTTGTCCCTCATCCAGGCCATATTTCGCAGGCTTGGGAAGTAGATGCTAATGGGGCGCTTTGTCGAAAGCTCTCTGGAGGATCTAGGTAGATAATATCTATTTCAAGTCCCTTATCAAGAGAGATGTTCCAGTCGGACACTGCGTAGAGATTTTTTTTTAGAAAACCAAACTGTTTACAGTAAGAATTTGTTTGCTTTTTGGTAGACGAATGTATTGTCTGATATAATAGACTCAAGAATCTTGCAGGGAATACTAGTAAGACTGATCGGACGGTAGTTTGACGGTATCTCCATTTTAGCAGATTTGAAGATAGGTGACATGACTTTGCTCTTCCAGACCCCTGGCAGTTCGCCTTTATCCAACGATTCTGGAATATGATAGTTAACGGAGGAGCGGTTATGTCAGCTGTCTTTGTTAAAACCCCTGGATGCAGTTTATCCGGCCCTAGGGATTTCGTTGTGTTTATAGCCTTCAGTTTCTTGAGTACTAAAGATTCAGTTATGCTGATACAGGAGATCGGCTCGTGCTCGGTTGATTTGCTGGTCGAGAAAATGGGTTCTTAAAGGTGTGGTTCTTGAGTAAAGACTCTTGCAAACTGCTTGCCAAGAAAGTCTGCTTTGCCCTTTTGGTCTTCCATGTGGGTGTCCAGCTGCTTGTCAAACCAAGGTGAAATTCCACCTCCGTTCTTACGCTTTGATATGGGTTGTTATTTTGAAGACGGAATTCCATAGCCATTTTAATGATCTTAATTTCAATTTCTTGGATTTTATCACCTCTTAGACGAATAATAAATTATTTTTGCCAATGAGAAAACACCAGATTTGGGCAATGGAATCCTGTTCCCCCCCCCCCCCTATACAAAAAATACCCTATTTTTTAAAGCTGTAGGGGCTCTTAAAATAAAAAAATAGTTTCTAAAAGGGGGCACAAATTTATAGCATATTTTGTTTTCTTCTGTAGAAGCAAATGCTATTTAATAGTAAATCCTGGTCTAAAGATGCCTGACCTATTCAGGGGCGCCTTACACCATTCTCCTGTCCCTCGTCAATTCATCACACTCTCTATGTAAGCTCTCCCTTGTTCATTCAAGGTTGCAATAGAAATACCAAGGGTACATCGACAAACCCTCGAATGGGATGAATATATCCGCGACCTTTTAAATGACATTGAAAATAAGAAGGAGATCACTAATATCACCAAGGAAATTAAAGACATTGCGTTATAGATTTCAGTTGTGTTATATAATTGTTGGAAAAAGGCAAACTACCATGGGTCTGGAAGAGCGCAGTCGCGTCACCTATCTTCAAATCTGGCAAAAGGCAGATCCCGTCAAATTACCGTCTGATCAGTCTCAGTAGTATTCCCTGCAAGATTCTTGAGTCTATAATATCAGAACATATACTCGTCTATCTAAACAACAAGTGAATTCTTACTTTAAACAGTTTGGCTTTCTAAAAAAACGATCTGCGGAAATTCAGATGCTCTACGCAGAAGACGACTGGATGACCTCTCTTGATAAGGGACTTGAAATAGATGCTATCTAATTGAATCTCCAGAACGCTTTCGACGAAGTGCCCCATAAGCATCTACTTCTCAAGCTTGCAAAATATCGCCTGGATGGGAGGCAAATTCTTGACTGGATAACGAACTTTTTAACGGGGCGCAAGCAAGTCATTGCTGAAGAAGGTCAGATCAGCCAAAGAAAATTTAGCGTTATCAGTAGTGTCCCATAGGCATCTAGCCTAGGTCCCCTTCTGTTCAATCTTTATATAAACGACCAAAATGATGGTTCTGACTTAACAATTCCGCTGTACGCAGATGACACCAAGCTATATCGTATCATCATGTCACATGAAGACTCTGCAAAACTTCAAGAAGATCTCGACCACATTAGTGCCTGAATAAAGACTTGACTATTGGAAATTAATATCCTGAAAAGCCACTACTTGACTCTCGGAGAGGAATATCCTTCTGGATCATACAGGATTGGGCCCTCATCACTTGCTTAAAGAACGGCTAAAAGAGATTTGGGTATCATGGTTGACCACAAGTTGAACTTTTCGGACCACTAAGAATTGACCATAAAACAGGCTACGCGGGTATCAGCGCTGATCGGGTATCAACGCGGGTATCATAACGTTTAAGTGTCTCGATTTAGAGATCCTCGCGACTCTCATCAAGTCGCTAGTCCATCCAATTCTCGAATATGGTCATTGCACAGTTCATCCATCCCTGATCAAGGATATAGATGCACTGGAAGCAGTTCAAAGGTGGATGACGAAGTTCTCCACAAGTCTGAAAGACCTCCCACACGAACAACGTCTTCGTCTGCTTCACCTACCAGCACTCTCATATAGATTTCTTAGGGGTGATATGATAGAGCTATACAAGCTATGCCATGGCTGCTATGACAAAGTCGCCGGAAAAGCACTGCTTGTCTTTAACGAAAATGATTTATGTGGCCATCCCTTGAAGCTTAAGACTCAGAGGTTCAACAAAGTTGTAGGTAAATGGACCTTTCGAAACCGAGTTTTCGAAACCTGGAACTCCCCACATGAAGAAACGGTCCTGGCATCCTCCATCAACTTTTTCAAGAACTCATTTGACAAGATATGCGCAAGTCGTATGTACGATTTCAGTAACTTTAGAAGGTTTATCTAAATTTTTGTATTGTCTTTTTCCTGTTTTGTAAGAGGCTCTCGCCTACGTTTTTGCATTTTATTATTATTATTATCATCAAATATCAAAGCTAAGGGGTATAGAATTCAACTTATAAAACAATAGGTAATAGCACCCGAGCTACAGACCTGCTGGTCCCTTTATATACAAATATCTCTACCTTTAAAAAAAACATGTAAAATAAATCGGACACTCTAGAGGGGATATAGCAGACAATTTTTTAGTATTTAGAATAGGGTTACGTCTGCCCTTATTAAGGGGGAGGGGTGTTACATACTGTTCTTGTTTTACCATTTGTATTTACCATTTAGAAAAATCCTGTCACCCCTACCCTGCATCTATTTTAAATATAAATCGGTTTTTTACATAACTATTTTACGCAAACAATCAATGTCGAACTGTAGAAACCTCTCATTTTACTTCATAAAGGAATACTATAAAACCCACTTAAGGTATCGTCGAGACTGCGGATAGACCCCTCATGCCTAGGACCAATAGTATAACATCAACAAATAGCTCGTGTACGATGAAAAAAGGGAATATTTTGCTCTGAACGAGAATTTTATTCTCCCTATAATAGACAATAGTAAAGCTACAATTGTTTTTTAGATGAGACCGCTTAAATGTGTTACAATAAAAATAATAGGTTCCTAGATCCTTTTTCAAGAAAACCAAGTAGTAGAATCTGCAATGAATAAAAACTAGCCTAGAATTATGTTAATACATCATCCCCGTAAGATATAATCGAGAACAAAAGCAACCCTTCGCTTTGATAATAAGAGATGTCTTTGTCCAGATCGCAAGAGAAACGCGTCAAATTTGATGGATTCTCGGTTTTAATGCATAGAGACAAAATGAACGCTTTTCTGGAATAATGTATATATCAATGGGAAAGAATAAGTTCTTTTGAAAGGATTAATTATCATCGAATGTGGGGGGGCTGGTACATGGTAAAAAGAGGGTATTTTAAGCATTAAACGAGTATGAACAATGCAGTGTGTGTGGAGGGGTTTTAGAAGGGGGCGGTATAGGCTTGCTCTCGATTAGCGAAGACCTGGAGACAGGAAAAGTTCTAATATAGAAATAGACTTACTTCTTGATATGAACGAGACAAATTCCCTTTTATATGAGACCTGTATCACGTTATAGCTTAAAATCAATACTGATGAGGAATTGTCCATCTCTTGAGTATTTATACAATTCCTAGAACACACAGGGATCTTCTTTTTTTTAGGGAATATCTACATGTGTTCCAAGAAAGTCGTCTAGACTCCAACATGGGAAGATAGAAAAACAAAATTGCCATGGGGAAATAAAAACACCTGGACATATTCCACAATAGCTGTCTAGACAATTGTAGGGGTAAATAGAAAAACAATAGGGGGAAATACTAGAACACCTGGGAATCTTACCTAGAAACAGGGCTGCGTTTAAAATTCAATACTAATTTCCCTATCAGTGCCATAACGTCAGAGGTCTCCGGTAGAAATCTTGCCACCTGACCGCATTGTACAGGTGCGAGGGATTAGGAGCTCCATTCCCCTTGTTAATTTTCTATATTATTTAAACTTGTGTATTATCCCGGTCACATTCCAAGTAATTATATTGAAAGACCCAGGACTCAGGCCAGGGTTGGGAATTTTGCCAGGGGCTGTCATGGAAATTTTGCCAGGACTGTTATGGGAATTTTGATAGGGGGCGCTGTGACATCAGATGACTTTCATAGAAATCACATGGAAAAGAGATGGGGTTGTCATTGAAACCCGGGGAGGGCTGTCATAGAATAGATTATGGCATTCCTATTCTTTTATTTATCTTCATTTTTTTACATTATTTACGAGACTATCGAATGTAGCAGATTAAAAAGCAAACACGAAGTCAGTTTTGGAGTTTGTCTAAAATTTCAGAAAAAATAATTATCAGCTTTAGTTTTTTCCCCTAAAAAATGTTTTTCTCTTTCGTTTTTATAACCCAACACCAAAATTGAAAAAATCACTCAAGTACGTATCAAATTGAAACAACATAATGTTCAAGATGGGGGGACAGGAAATTAGATTTGACAGTCCTTTCTCCCTTGAGGAACAATACAACTGTGTTACAAAAATACATCACAGGCAAAAATAACAAAAGTTAAAACCCAATTTTGATTGTGTTTTTACCTTACTTTTTCAGTTTGGCTGAATATGCTGTGTGTAACGCTTATTTCTTTTACAGGTCCAATAGGAAAAAGGCGTTTCGGATATTTGTTAATAATGTGAAGATTTTAAGGACCTCGCCATTTATGCCAAACATCCCAGTAAGAATGTTCATTCACGGGTTTGGAATGAGTACAAGATTAGGAAAATTTGCAACAAAGATTATAAAAAGTGAAGTTTTTTCTTCTTTTTTATTATCATGATTACAAAGTAACTATTTCTTAGGAAACTCAATTTTTCTATCATCAATACAAATAGGCTTGTCTACTCCTTCCTCTGTCTCCGACTCAACATCTTTTTTATCTTTAGTCATGTAGACGTGCCAAGGTTGATTGGCGTACTCCGATCAGAAAATTTCCCCTGGAAAATTCTACCCTGCAGAAAATTCCCCTTCACAGAAAAATTTCCCTGAAAAGCCCCCCCCCCTCCCCCGAAAAAATCGTCAAGCGTAAAATTTTCCTTGAAAATTCCAAAGGGAATTTTGGGATATTCTACCTATATTCCGAAATTCAGAGAAAATTTATAGTGTAGAATATTCTGTAGTATTCATTTTTATAAATTTTGTTTATTTTAATACTTTTTCCGTGTTTTTCTGGGTTGAGATATCGTAGCGGGACAATATAAAGATTACGGAAAATAAATGAAAATATAAAATTAGTGGCAAGTGTAGATGAGTTGCCATATGATAGAAGTGCACAGATATTACAGGCTGAGACTTAATAGTACGGGTAATCACATCTCATGGACATGGCCCAGTACCAATTAGAGGCGTCACTAGCCAAATTCATTCATATTTTGGGGGTGTGGGGGGAGCAATGAACTTTACAGACTGGCTGGTCCATATTATCAACTGATTTGGGTGATGTTGCCGTAAAAATTATTTCATTTTTTTCTACATTAACTGACATTGGACTTCTTACATTGATTTCACCTCAAATGTTTCAAATATTATGCGTCAAATACGTCAAAATTTTAATAAAAATATGCCAAAATACGTCAAATATTTCCATCAACCCTTATGCCCTAAAAAATAAATTGAGCAAGTAGAAAAGTGGCAGTTTCTGCCTAAATTTAACCCATTCGAATTTTTTATACGAATGGCTGAAAACGTTTGATAAGGGCGCCCCCCTCCCTCCATGCTTGAAGCATATTTATTTTTTAACATTTTTTTATTAACTTTAAGTAACGAGGGGTCAAACACAAAGTCAATATTAAGCACATTTAAAGCTGAAAGAGCCTATAAGCCAGCAATATTTTAAGTAAGGAAGGTTTTCCAGTCTAAAGTACCCTTACTTTTATGAAACATGTGAAATTTCTAGAGCGAATGTGCAACCATGCAACATTACTTTCTCCACAACTGGGACCATCAATATCTAGTTTTTAATACTTTTAAATTGATGGCTGTCTCAATATCTATGATGGATATCAGTTTGGTCTTCTATTGGGACAAAACCGTAGTTAAGTACCAAAAAATGACATAAAACGCCACTTTTCCATGGCTCATTCTTTTTGGGTACTTTAATAGGAATCTAGAACTTTTAATTATCGTTTGATTGAGCCATCCTCCAATCTTTTAGGACCGTTAGCTCAACACGATCATCTCTGAAAAAACAAAACAAATAAACACGCATCTGTAATTTTTTCGGGGGTAAAAATGCAAAATACAAAATTCCCTAGAACCTCCATAGTAAAGTTCCCTAGTATGCTGAATCGAAAAGTTTGATTAAGATCATTTGCCTTATTAGTGATTATTTTCCATTTGTTTTAAATCAGGCAAATTTTTTGGGGCTCGTGGTACTTGATCTGTAACATTAAACCATGTGTATTTTAACGAATTTTATATATTTGGAAACAGCACAAAAAATCGATTCTTAGTCGTTATCAAAATTCCCGTTTATTTGAGTTTTGGTTACTATTTGCCCGAGTTCGCACATTGCTAACAATTCGTTACCATGAACTGTTTGATTATACACCGTACTCTGCATGAATCTTCGAATATAGGTTGATTATCCAGAATTCCTCCTTTCCTTCATCTTTTTTTTTTCAATTTCTCCTTGGCTGCGCAATGTTTCATTTGGAGAGAATGTTCCAGAGAGAATTGTCAGGAGAGAATTCTCTGGGACCAATATTCTGGACCCCGTGGTATGGACATATACGTAGAAACTCTTTTTTGGGGGAGCCAATTACAATTTATATTTGAAAATTTGAGTAAGGAGAACCTAAACTTGAAGAAAAATGAGGACTCCAGGAAGCATACCGAGCCCTCCCTTTCTTGTGGTCAATCCCAGACATGTCAACAATGTATAATAAGTGACTTTGATATCAACTCAACATGCAAAACACATTAGGTATCTATAAAAAATCGAATGTTCTGGTAAATTGAAAAAATAAGTACTAAACGTTTATTTTCAAAAAATAAAACGAAGCAAAACGTAAAACAAAAATAAGGGGCACAAATGTTTTTTTTATTTTTTTTTTGTATATTTCATGTCGTAATAGTTATGTAATATGTGCGAAGAATTTGATTATTTAGGGGAGTTTACATAATGTTCAATCAATCAATCAATCAACCTTTCATTCTTAAATAAATGAACAAACGAAACAATTAAAATGAACATTTCGATTCAAAGCATAGCTTGTGTGAGTCACACCTGATATTGGTAAACAAATTTATATCACACTATAAAATGAAAAGAGAAGAGCTGATAACATAAGAGAGGGATAAAGAATTAGAAAGGATTGAACTGAGACGAGGTGGAATCAAAGAAAGAGAGTGAGAGGATAAAGAAAAAGAAAAATTGAGAGATTAACTCATGCAGTATCAAATGCTGTGTAAGAGAGGTATCGGTTTTGAAGTTTGCCAAATGATTTTATGGATTTATTAGATTCATTAATTGAGTTACATACAGAAATACTTCTATAAACTGGAAATTGTTCAGATCTTGTAAGCCTTCTTCTTGGTAGCATAAAATTGTACTGGTTCCAGTGGAGAGTTCTTCCTTGATGAATTTTGCTACAAAGTTAGACGTACCTGGAACGACCTTGAGGAATTCTATTTGATATTGCCGAGTGTGCTAAACTCAGATTACTAACGTTGATTATCTCTGTTATATATATTGTTCCAGTGTCTCTGTATAGGTTTTTTGAGCGGTATAGCCTATGGAGGCAAGATGTGGACTTGAGTGCACGGTTTTGTGATCTCTTTAATGACTTTGTGTGAGATTTGAATGTATTGCCCCAGACTGAACAGCAGTAATTCAAATAGGGGAAGACAAAAGCATTATAAAGCATTTCCATCATTTCAGCACTTAGAAGCAGGCTATCTCTATGTAAAATGGATGTTTGTCGTGAGACGGTTGACGACAGCTAGGGATATGTGATGTTTGAACGAAAGAGAGGAATCTACAAATACGCCAAGGAACTTTGTGACTGTGGTCTGAGGAATGAAATTTCCATTGATTGACAGTGCGACAGTGTGAGACAATGAGGAATTTGAAGGAGCAGAAGCGAAGACTATGATGCAGTTTTTTGTAGTGATCGGAAACATCAGATGTTATAATATGCGAGGTAAAAGATGTGTGAGGGTTGAAGGAAAGGAATATATTGTCAATCAGTGTTGCAGCATTTCAATACCGTGCGGGAAAGAATACAGTGGAGAGAGTACCAGATGATATTGTTTTATCAAGGAACGAACGCGAGTTGGCGTCACCGTCAGTCATCAGCAAGTTGATGTTAAATTCACCCATAAGACAAGTATTTTTACTTCGACCATATTCATTAATCTTTGACATAAGCTGCTAAACTTGCGAGGAGAAAATGTCACTTAGAAATGTCGTTGGCTAATAAAAAAGGCATACTAAATCTACTAGAGATGGCTTCCCAAGGATTTCAATGACTATTAAGTAGACAGATCCACTACGTTCGACCACACCATTAAAAATGCATTCCAAATGATCGCGGCGCTTGTAACAGATAGATTCATTTATAAATAATGTAGTGCCACCGGAGCACTTTGTTACGTGCCGTGGAAGATGTATGGCCTTAAAACCGGGCAAACAGTATGGCGAAATTTCATTTTGAGAAGACAGCCAAGTTTCAGTAAAACCAACTAAACTAAAAGGATTTCCTTTTCAGTAGTGAATGTAAGAATGTCATCCCATTTGTGTTTAATTTCTTGAGCATTATGGCAAAAAGATTAAACTTATCATTAGTAGAAATTACAGGAAGTATTTCATTAAGATATTCTTGGGGTGTTGCATATGAGCAGGACGAGGCATTCACCCTGTCTATCGCGGGATCAGTAGTTGACTCGTCATCGCATCCTGGCAGACTGAGAAATGCAGTTTTTAGCAGGGACTATTCATTTAAGAATGAAAAATCATTCATCGTCGAGATCACTGATGTTTTTTAATTTCATAAATTAGACTAAAAAATGATAGCGGAGGAAAATAATAATAACAGGAGTGTTCCGGTGTTTGTATGTTTCGTCATGATATGTGCTGATGATGACTTGTACCGCCAAAAACGGGCAGCCCCCATGTGAAAAAAACATCCCTGTTCCTTCTCTCTCCCCCTTTTTTTGAGTCTGAGAAATAAGCCGACCGTCGACCACAACAAGAAGAGAGGCATAAGCAGGAAAAAAAGCAGAAAAGCTTAAGCAGGATAAGAAGTAAAAAGAAATAAAGAAATAAGAAAGAGAAGTAGAAAGAGAAAAAGAAATGATAACACTAGGGTAGAAAAGCAACAATGTTACAAATTAATTACATCCATGAATATTATTATTAATACACTTCTTTAGTTTTAAATACCTCCGATCGAAGTATCAAGATATCTTTTCAAAAGGATAATCTAGTCCCTATTTGACACTTTATGGGCACTTGTGAGTCCAGTTTTAACCATATCGTTTCCATCAGTGGTCAAGACTTTTTTCAGTCCAAATTCAGTTTTTATGTATGCGAATAACTCACGTTTAGTTTCTGCTAGGTATCCAGTGACAGACATTCTAGACCCCTTCAGTTGCTTCCTATTTCTTAAAATCTGCGACCGAAGTCTATGGTTTGAAAGTGTCACTACAGTCGGTCTTGGCAGATTTGACACTTTACGTCCTATTCTTCCGGCAGAGACAATATCAAAGGCCTCTAAAGGAATGCGCGAAAATTTCTGTGCAAATATATCCATAGGTTTATTTTCTACGTTCTCGTTGGTACCAGTGTTCGTGGTGACATCTTCTTCGAGGCTGAAAAATATCAGTTAGTTACCTAGTGACACTTGTGCAAGGATCTCATTGTGATTGTCTATTTTCCCTTTAATTTCACTGACTGACGCTTTCACAGCATTAGTAGCTAGATCGATATCAGAAAAGGACTTATCAAGGGATGTTAAACGCCGGTCAAGTTCACAGAACTTGTCTTTCACCATTTTCTCAAGATCGAGCGACACATTATTGTAAATCTCCGTTTTGATGTTTTCGATGGTGGACTCACTCGGTTCTGTTCTCTGATCTGTAGCACCCAGTTTGCTGACAGCTGTTTCAAATTCTTGGCTGATTTTTAAGTCCAAGTCCTTTTCGGTTTTGCCAGTCCACTGCTTTGTTTTAATCTTCAGTTGGCTTATTTGGTTTGTCAGTATGATTAATTTTTCTTCCGTACTTTCGTTGCCTGAGAACTTCACTTCTGAATCAGAGCGCATTGTTCTACCACCTGCTGTTAAAATCTAAAAATAACCTTTATCCGAATCAGACACTTTACTTGCCATTGTCTGTCTTTCAGCCACCTAACCTTTTCTTCTTCCTTCGAATCTCTCTTGGCAACTTATTAATTATGTTGTAAATAATGTCCTCTATAGGCACAAAATGATAAAATAATCTTTAATTGCCGCTTTTAAAATTGATGGGCTATTTCAATTTCAAATCACTTGTGCGTGCCGTAACATCGGGTCTTTTACGTCGAGAAAAACGAGGGAAGCATAGAGCCCCGCTACCTATTCCCCGCAGTTTAAGAGTCAAAGGACCTAGCAGGTACCTCTACGGCCGTTGAAACAAGTGTCTTCTCTCTTCTGCTCATTTTCCTCCCAAGAAGGGAAAATGCTCGAATATTTCCGAAAATGTGCAAAAAAAAGGCTGAGAAAAAGTGATCTGTGGTATTTAAATTTAGCGTCTGACAATGGCCTATCAGTTATAGCGATAATTTTAAATTTTTCTACACACACTATAGCATAATTTTTTACCTTTGTACAGTCTTTAAAAATACTGTCATTGCTTTTTCAATGTCTTTAATTAATAAACAACATTTTGGGAAAGTTTGTTTTGTCTGATTTTCTGTGTTGTTGCTCATACCATCTTATTTTTTTTTAATTAAAGACTGTTTTTAGTTCTTTGCTGTGCTTTATCATTATTTTTACGCATTTTAAAATTTCCTTTGAATCTCATACAAATAGTGAACGACGAATGTTTATTGCTTTTCGGCTTTTCATTGACTGGTTTTTTATGAGGCGCTAATATTTTTCAAAAAAAAAATGTGCAGTAGCAGTTGTTAACGGATGTAGGCAATTTAAAGTACCGTTTCAAGTAACGACTGGATGAATCGTGTTTGTCAAAATTTCAGAGTACTCAAGTTCTTCAACAGCCTTGGAGTTTTTTTTTAATACAAACACACAGGGCAGAAATTCCCACACCACCACAATGCTCGTAGTGAATAGAAAGGCTAAAATATCAGAAGCAAAATGGTAGGAAAAAACCCGGGAATGATCAGGGTATACGTAGGTTTGATCTGGTAACTATTAAGGGAAAAAGAAATTTGCTGTAGAAAAAGGTAGAGAGTAGGCTACGTTTTACATATATCTGGAAAAATATTTAATATTTTAAATAATACCCATGTTGCAATTAGGCATGGTGGTCAAAAAGAGATAAATTCAGTGTATACAAACCTAATAAGGGAAGTGAATTTAAACTATTTAAATTTTTCTCTCATATGCGGAAATATGTGCCATATAAGGTTGAATTATTTTATCGATGCTAACTAAAAACATAAACTCGAGATTTCAAGGCAATGTAACAGACAGACAGTCAAAAGCTAAGTACTGACATGTAAGAAATACAGAGAAATTTTAAATTATTTTATTTTCTGAAATTATTTTCTTAAGTTGCACACTCAGTTTCCATGATTATTCATACTGCAAAAGCAATTTTAGATTTTCTCTTTAATACATCTTTTTGTCAAACTACATTGCACAATTTGTAATTGGCCCAGGCCTTATGCATTCTTCTAAATGATTTACAGTAAACATTATCCATATACCTTCATACAAAGTTCAGATTGGATTACAGCTGAGGCAGTGTTAACAGCCATGAAATATATAGTTGGACTTTGACCATTAAGCAAGGGAGTCATAAAATTAGCCGTGGAATATATGGATTAATTTTCATCTTCACTCTGTATCCATCAGCCACTGGATACTCTGTTAATCCCTACTCTGTTAATCCCTTTTTGATTTCTAAGTCTTCGAATTTTGGCAAAACATAATTATACCTTAATTTTGAGTTTCTTTTTCTCCGGTTTTAGCTCGAAAACACAAATACTGTTATTAGAGTAAAATTCTAAGCCATATCAAAGGTTTTTTTCTAAATTTAGGGAATGTATTTTCACATGTCTGAAACTTCACAAATTTGGATTGAGCAAAGTTGTAAGGCTGAAAACACTTCTCTTTTAGTTTTTTAAAGCAGAAGATCTGTTCTGCGAGGTATAAAAAAAAGATTTTTTGAAGGTCATCAAAGGTCAGTGCCCTCTATAGGAGAAAGAAGTAGAGATGGATGAAAGTATTTAATTCTTAAAACTTTGTCTCATATTGTTGGTTCATATAGGTCAATATGTGTCCGGCTCTCTTCTTCAATTTTAGTTTTTAATATTATTTAATTTAGTACCCACTACTAACAGAAACTTACAGTTCGTCACGACTGTATATTATCTTTAACCGGATACATAATTTTATTTCAGGTAATATTCCAACGCGAAAAAATTATTATTCATGTACGCTTCAAAAAAGAAATAGACTTTGACCATACCCATGCAACATTTGATGCAAATAGTAATTATTCAAGGTTAAATTGATATAAAAGGAGCTTTTGATAACATTTCACAGGCTTCTACTCTTTCAGCCCTAATTAGTAGTGGGATTCCCCTTTTTGTTGTTACAGTTCTTAGATCTTAGCATCGGACGGTTCGGATGAAAATTGCTGCTTCTGACTCTTTTTCTAATCTAGTGTCTGTTTGTCAGGGAGTTGGACAAGGGGGAGTTTTCTCTCCTTATGTTACATATTTGGCGGAGTATCTTCGCTCAGTTTCTACAACATTTATCTCTTGGGGGCAAGATGTGTCTTTTTGAGTAAGCTGATGGTATTATTTTATTGAATTGTTGTGGAGTTAGTTTAATTGACAATTTTAATACCCTTTCAAGTAAGCTTGATATATAAGTCCATAAGTTTATTTATCCACATTCATAAACAAATAAATAAAATTAAACAACACTTTCACGCTAGAGAAAACCTATGAAGGTTTGCGATCGTGCGAAAATCCACGTTACTACTTACCTATTATCTCAACTATTTACACAAACGTCAACTATTTAATTAAAACTTTTATAACCCCTTTGGGGTTAACAATCTCACCAGTAGCATCTGCCCCCCCCCAGGCCATTCAGCGTGTCCCCGGGTGGCGATAGGGAACGCTCTAAAGATATGTAGGGTACCTCCATAGGAGACACGGACCAAGGGAGGACCTTGTCCCTGGGGGTCCATAATATAAACTGGGGCACCCTCGCCCGGGGTCATAAATACAGGCGGAGGAGGAAGAAGGACCTTCAAATGTACACTCAAAAGGGCTGTTAGAATTGTACTGGCACGTTAACAAATTGAGAGGGAGTAGCCAATCCAAACTTGGCACAGTTATAACAGAAATCGGGCCGTAATTAGCGATAAGGAAAGAACCAAAGAGAAATGGGCCGAACATTTTGAGAATTTGCTTAACCGAGAGAGTTGCAGGGAAAGATATTGAGGAAAATGAAAAAGTTTGTGATACCTTGGATGTAAAGGAAGATTTGTTTTGTGAGGATGAATTAGCAACAGTACTAAAAGGATTAAAGAATAATAAGGCTCCAGGTGCTGATAGGGTGGTAAATGAGTTTCTTAAATATGGTGGCTCTGAGTTTGGAAATAAGTTACTGAAGACTATGAATATGATTTTTGAAAAAGGGGAAGTACCTAACGATTTTAGGAAAACCTTAATTAAGCCACTTTATAAGAAAGGTGATAAAAGTGAGTGTGGTAATTATCGAGGCATTAGTCTGGTCTCTGTAGGTAGTAAATTACTTAGTAATATGATACTTTTTAGACTGAGAGATGCCGTAGACAAAGTTTTAAGAGAAGAGCAGTGCGGTTTTAGAAAAGGTTGGAAAAGATGTGTCGACCAAATTTTCACTGTTAGGCTAATAATTGAGAAGTGCCTGAGTTTTCAAACACCTTTGATCCTCAGTTTTATAGATTATGAGCAAGCGTTCGCTTCTGTTGATAGAAGAGCTTTAGTAAAAGTTTTATCCTTGTATGGTATACCAAACAAATACACTAAAGTGAATAGTACTATGCATGAGAATTACACGGCTGCGGTTCAGGTAGAAAATGAGGTTAGCGGCTGGTTTTGTATTAAATCAGGAGTTAATCAGGGTTGTGCTCTATCTCCCTTTGTATGGATTATTTTGATGGACTTTGTTTAGCACAGGAAAGGCAATGGGAGACCAGGGAATCAAATGGGAAGGAAAAAGTCTCCTGGACCTGGATTATGCTGATGATTTAAGCATCCTAGATGAAACTGTGAGCAAAATGAATGAAGTTTTAGAGGTTTTGCAAGTTCAGGGTGCTAGAATTACTTTGAAAATTAATTTTTGGAAGACTAAGTCACTAAGTCTAGGAATAAGTGAAGATGAAAAGGTGACGTTGGGTAATGAAAATATTGATCAAGTGGGCAGCTTCACTTAGCTTGCTAACAGCGCTTTCTAGAAACTAACAGCGCTGTTAGAAACCCCGCTTTCTAGAGCTAAAATGAGAGAAATGTTGAGATGGCTAGGGCATGTTCTGCGAATGAAGGGTAACAGATTGCTAAAGATTGTCCTTTTCGGACAACCGTCTAGGGCTAAAGGGAAAGCAGGTTGTCCTCAGTTGGGGTGGAGGATGCCATAAATAAATATTTAAGTGAAATGGGAGCTTCCTGGGAGGGTGTAAAGAGGGAGGCTTATACTAGATTGGGATGAAGGAGGAGCGAGTGTGTGTAGCTGTGTTGGCAATAGGGGACTTGGTACTGCTGTGAGTTGTTGATAGTAGTAGTAGCAATTTATCTAGTAGCACCACATATAACACCAATAGCCTCCCAAGTGGTTTCTAGGACTTCACTTTTAATTTTCCTGGATGGAGGCTCTTCTAAAATTTTTTGAGTGAAAATTTCGTCATCTAACTCATTTACAAGTCAGTAACAAGATTATTAATTCGTTCATTCTTTATGCTAATGACTAAGTTTGACTCTTCAGGGAATTGATTCTTTTTAAAAATGCATATATCTCGAAAGGCCATGGCTAAATTCTGAATCTAAGTTACTTTGGTCCTCTCTTAGGTTATATTGAGGTAGGCCTAGTGCGGTAGTGAAATCTTAATATTTTGTGAATTGGATGAATGCTGATAAGTAAGCTGATTAGAGTGGAGGTGAAAAAAAAAATGAAATTAAATCAAAGCAAATGGTTCAAGAGTAAGAGAAGCATATATCGCCGCGTAAACGGCCTTGGGACCAGGTATCATTACTATCTAAAGAACGAAGAGTCTTCGCTGTTACTCAGAATTAGAGTGCAAAAGAAAAATAAGTCTCTTAGAAGTAGCTAATTGTGTCGGGAAAGGGGAGGGGGTCCATAAATAGTGTAATTGTGGTGTTGGGAGGAGCAGGCTTAATCATGTCAGGGCCCTTTGGGGGAGGGGCTGACATCATTAATTTTTAAGGACAGCCAAACAAAGACTAAAAAGGCCATATTAATTAAATAAAGTGATGGAAGGGGTGAGTCTCGTTAACTGTGTCAGGCTTCTTAGTAGGAAAAGTCTACATATTATTTAAAAATAGACATGAAAATAAGGATAAAAAATAACAGGCGGGATGAAAGAGTTAAAGAAGCGCTTATATCTGTCTTAAGCTTCTTGTGGTCAACCTTTTATTGGTATTTTAGATTAGATTAAAAAATCATAGAAGTTACTAAAAATATTTGGAGGAGCCATGCTAAGTGTAGTAGGGGATAAATAGTTATCGTTAACGTTTGTAATTAGAGTATAAAATAAAGATAAGGATCATAAAAGCTCCTAAAAGTGGCAGGGGGAAGCATGGATGAGGTTTTTGGGGGTCTTTGGAGGATTAGCTGGGGGTCTACTTGAGTATATCATGAGTATTTGAGGAAGGGACTAATTATTACTAATTTTTGAAAAGAGAGTTAAAAGACAAATAAAATTACATATTAGGCGAATATCTTTTTTTAAATAAATCTAAAAGAAAAATCAGGTACCGATCTCCTTATTCGATGCCTTTGGCCGGGAGTGCAAAACTTAGTTGGGAGCAAATAGCCCGACGCTTCCCGTGTTATTCCCCTATAATTTCTACAGGTACCCATTTAGAGCTAGGTCGACTCTGGCTGAGCTTAAAGGGTCCTACCATGGACCCCGTTCCAAACCCAATAACCATCAACACATGGACTCGAACCCCTGAACTCAGGATTTCTATCCCAGAGCGCTAACCACTTGGCTAGGAAGGCTCGAAGCTATTGCCCTCTAAAGAGTATTGTACTTTCAACGTTTGGCTTCTGTTTTTGACAGCTTTCTTAAACTTGCATTATCCTTGCCTTATCAAACTGATTGATGATGCTATTCTGCCCTTTTCTTCAAAACAGAAATGAAGCTGTTTGCGGTTGCAATGTATTTTCTTAAAACTTAGTCTGTTGCTGACTTGTGCAGCAATTGATTACATCCTTACGGTTTGTGAAAGATTTGGTGAAAGAGTTTTTTAGTTATTGATACCTAAGCACCAAACTTGGCAGTTTTTTTGGCTCGCAAAATAGCAGCAGTTTTGCAAAAAGAAACATCCTCGAAAGCATGATAAGAAAAGTAGGTATATCAAATCAGCTAACTCAAATTCTCAATTTCATCTGATGAATACTATAAAAAGAAGAGAAGATAATGGTGAGTATAATAATTTTCCCTATCACATTCCGTATCCTTGAGTTACATTTTGCATTTTAATACCCTTTAGTTTTACACTTTTGAGTCTCCCATACTGAAAAGCTGTCTGGCTCTACAAAATAAAATTTCCCGAGATATTTTTCGGTGCTTCAAGGGGTGTTTCCCAATATTTTTTTCCACTTTGAGTTTCGAACTAGTAAATTTTGAGTTTCGTTACGCTGAGCACTAGTAACGCTTTGTAGATAATTTAGGAGACTACACTGCCTTTCCTTGACGATAAATAGAACTTTAAATAGGGATAAAATCCTTTTAATAGACAGGGATTTTCACAAACAGTGATAAAATTTCACAAAAAATGCTAGATATTTCGTTCACATATGTAGTGCCCGTCATCAGTAGTAAAACTAAACTAAAATAATTAAAAACAACAATTTTTTACGAAATAAATAAAACTAGATGTTGTTTAATAGTCTAATTATTTTCAAAACAAAAGTGGAAGCTAGTCTCTTTTACCTTCTTGGATCCGGTTCATTGAAGTTGAATGAACTAAAACTTGCACAGAGTTTAACCAAATTGGGTGAATTAAACTTTACTCTATAAGATATTTATAAACTATCGTAGATAGAGTTCAAATCAAAGAAAATGGGAACTTTTCTGGGAGGGAGTAAAAACCGAGGCTTTGAATAGATTGGGATGGAGGAGGTGCGTGAATATCTGTAGTGGCCTCAGGTGGCTTGATGCTGCGGTGAGTTTTTAGTAGTAGTAGTAGTACTTCAAACCAAATTCACCTGTGTCACGATTTAAATCTATATTCTTGAATAATAATTTCTTAATTTAAGTGTTTCACGAAAACTTTTCTTTAGACCTCGGTCCCTAAAAATTAAAGAGACATTATCGAACAAAATTAAATGGTCTGGAAAATTTTAAAAATGTTCCGAAAGGGCTGAAGTGAAATCTTCAGACTTAGAATCTTGCTTTAAAGCCGATGAAACAGAGTCGTTATTCTGCAATAATCTTATTTCCAAATTCTGGTTTGTACGTCCCGCAAAAGAGCTTCCGCAAGTAAATGGGACCTGATAGACCCCACTTTATTGCCCGAATGAAGTTAGATTCTTCCCTGAATCTAGAAAACCACCCAAAGTATTATTATTCTTTAAAGCTACCTTTAGACAATTGCTCTGTAAAATTATTTTAAGTTTTTCACTTAGCCCTGGTACATATGGTAAGGAACAAAAACATTGTTCTCCCGAATTGTCTCCAAGACTTCCTTAGGAATCTCTAGAAAATTTTTCTTTCTTTTTGAAAAAGTCTGGTTAATTAACCACTCTGGATGCAGGTTACTTATAATTATTGTTCTTAACAACTCCTTCTCAAACAATTTTGGAGAGCAAATACTAAAGATCTGGTCAGTTAAAGAAATGATCAAACCAATTTTTAGTTGGTGAGTTTGACCAGAGCTATAAGACAAAAATCTATTGTTATTTGTCGGTTTTCTGTAAATTTTAGAATCCAGACTATTTTCATTTTTTAAAAGAAGAACATCAAGAAAAGTAAGTTTCCAATTCTCTTCTAATTTAACAGTAAACTTTAAATCCCCCCAAACAATTAAGATGTTCCAAAAATCCTTTTAATTCCTCCTCCCCATAATCTCATACTGACACTATGTCATCTTTATACCGGTCCAAAAAATTTGTTTTAAAAAATATGAATTTAACACAATTTTTTCCATATTTTCAACAAAAATATTAGCTAATAATGGACATAAAGGGGCTTGTTCTAAAAATTACTTGTTCAAAAAATTCCCTTCTGAATTGAAAGAAATAAGAGAACTTATTGCAAAACCATACAAAATACATAATTAGAGAAACTTCCAAATCTGTTTTACTATCAATATTTGTGTACATTGATACAATGTCTAAGCATGAAAGCAAAGAACTTGAAGAAATTTCTACTTTTTTCAGTTTTTCAACCACATTCGAAGAATTCCTAATGTACGAAATGTGTGTTTAGACAAAAGTTGTTTACAGATTGACACTAACCACTTGCTCCAATACTTGTTGGTGACCTTGTACTTGACACAATGGGTCGTAATGGTAGGTTAGGCTTATGGATTTTTCCTTCATCCTTCAAACACTTTAATTCGTGTATGAACTTATTTGTAAAAGAGCCTGTCGGATTATACAATAGGTTTTGTATGTTTTTTCATCATTTAGTAAAATCCTTAATTTCGATTCATAGTCCTCAGTACTCATCACGACAAAAGTGTTGCTCTTATCTGCTTTTATAATGGTAATTGAAACATCCTTTTTTAAGGTTTATAGAATTTTTATGTCTTTTATGGTCAAACTAGGAAATTCCGGTTTCAATACAAAATTAGAGAGGGTTTTCACGGTAGAAGCTCTTACTAAGCTACATATTTTATTAGGTTTGCGTTGTTATGCAAAGATGTTTCTATTGAAGAGATAATATCTTCCACGGGGACTTTATCAGGGTTAAAACAAAATTTTGGACCCTTTTCAAGCGCTGATTGTTCTTGTATCGTTAAAGTGCTTGATGAAAAATTAACCATCGTCCAAGAATTGACGAAAGTCACTTACACTAACCTTTTTTAATATAAGATTTTCCAGGGAAAGTTTATCTCATAGTATTAAAGCTCTTTTTCGACTTTTATCCTTAATAATATGATTTAAAGTCTTGAAATGTAAGCTTCTTTCACTTTTTCTTCCTTGAAAGTGCCCAAAGGAAAATAAATTTTATCGAAGATGGCACAATTCTCATCTTCTTACATTGTAGAAGAAAATCCTGCTGGTTGATAACATTTGCTTGTTTTTTCTGAGTGTTTATGTATTTATAAACATTTTTGGTCAGATAATCCCCATAAATATGACGTAGATAATTTGGGAGACCACGCTGCCTTTTCAAGTCGATAAATAAAAGTTGAAATAGGGATAAAATCCTTCTAATAGACAGAGATTCTTACAAACAGTGATACAATTTCACAAAAAATACTAGGTATTTCATTCAAATATGCAGTGACCGTCGTGAGTAGTAAAACTAAACTAAATGAATTAAAAACAATAGTTTATACACGAAATAAATTAAAATATTTTATTAGGTTTGCGTTGTTATGCAAAGATGTTTCTATTGAAGAGATAATATTCCACGGGGACTTTATCAGGTTTAAAACAAAATTTTGGACACAACACAGCAAAAGCGGAAGCTAGTCTCTTTGGCCTTCTTGGATTAGGTTTATTAGCATTGAATGTACTAACAATTGGACAGAAACTTGGGGACCGAGGTTTAAAGCAAAATTTTCGTGAAACTCTTGAAATTAAAAAAAAAAATTATTCAAGAATATAGCTTTAAATTGTGACACAGGCGAGTTTGGTTGAACTCTATCTACGATAATCTATTAAAATCTGATAGAGTAAGTTTCAAGTCCCCCAATTTAGTTAACCTCTGCCCAAGTGTTAGTTCTTTATAGGCTAATGAACTGGATACAATAAGCTACACAAAAAGCTATCTTATAATCTGACAGACTCTTTTACAAATAAGTTTAAGCACAAATTAAAAGTAGAGGTGACCCTAAATCTCCCACGCGACACCCCTGCTGCCACCTACAACTTTTTTTTACATAGTTTATGGATGGTTATGTGTGTTGGTCGATTTATTTGATGTTTTTATGGATTTTGTCAGTGAGAATGAAAAAACAGGAACTTTGTCACATTTATCTCTGTTTTTCATGGATGGTTATGTGTGTTGGTCGATTTATTTGATGTTTTATGGATTTTGTCAGTGAGAATTTGAAAAACAGGAACTTTGTCACTTTTATGGACTATAGAGTCATTAGGGAGAACACGTGGTTAATGGGATCAATGTTATTGTTGTTGTTTTGGATTTTGTCAGTGAGAATGGAAAAACAGGAACTTTGTCACTTTCATGGACTATAGAGTCATTAGGGAGAACACGTGGTTAATGGGGTCAATGTTATTGTTGTTGTTTTGAGCACGATATAGAGCCATCAGTGAGAACCCGTGGTTATTGGTGTCAATGTTGTTGTTATTTTTTTTTTCTGTCTCTCAGCTTATTACATGGTCAATGTTGTTGTTGTTGTTTTGGTCATGCAATAGAGTCAGAAGGGAGAACACGTGGTTAATGGGGTCACTGTTGTTGTTGTTGTTTTGGGCACGAGATAGAGTCATAAGGGAGAACACGTGGTTAATGGGGTCAATGTTGTTGTTGTTGTTTTGGGCACGCGATAGAGTCATAAGGTGGAACACGTGGTTAATGGGGCTCAATGTTTTTGTTATTGTTTTGGGCAGGCGATAGAGTCATAAGGGAGAACACGTGGTTAATGGGGTCAGTGTTGTTGTTGTTGTTTTGGGCACGCGATAGAGTCATAAGGGGGAACACGTGGTTAATGGGGTCAATGTTACTGTTGTTGTTTTGGGACCGCTCTCAGCGAATGCCAAGGTCAATGTTTTTGTTGTTGTTGTTCAAGCCAAATGTTATGAGTTTCCGGGAAACAGTTAGATCCCCCTTCTCAGCCAATCAGAGAGCTTGCTTACATATTAGCGGCGGAGGGAGTATAAGGAAAGGATTTTTGCTATAGTTTTATCAATCTGTGAATAGAATTCACTAAGTTTTTAGTTAGCAGTGTAATAACATGAGTGAACAAGTTGAGTTAGAAATATCCTTTTATTGCAATTGTTTTATTTGTAAGGGACATTTTCATGATTTTGAGTATTCACACGAACCTACTGAATGTTTAGACTGCATAGAGGCAGAGACAGATGAGAAGAATCTGGAGGAAACGAGAAGAAAAATTATATGTGACATGGAGAGAAATTTTTATCGATTGCAAGTAAGCTCAGATAAAAGAAAGATTGATATGTTAGAAAAGGAAGACCAAAAGAAGAGACTAGTAAAAGAGGGCTTTCTCTATAGTGTAAAAGACAGCAGTGAAAACCCAAAGAAAAATGTATATAGTGCAAGATATAACTCGGATTTTATGATGATTATGCTCTAAGAGAAGAGAAAAAGTGGTCCTTTAAGAGACAACATAAGAGGTCATTCTACGAAAAGGATTTTAAACAACGGCAACCATGGTGGAAGAGTTCCCATATATGATTTACCGTTAAATCTAATTATTAATATGTATAATGTGTTTTATATTGTAACCATACAATAAATTTGATTGTGCTATTTTTATTTTCTCATACTAGATATGTATAGAATAAGGATACCAGCAGAGACTACGGTACATGAATAGTTCAGTTTGATTAAATCACCCCATAGAGTATTATCAGTCCACAACCAAGTTTTCTATCAAAGATAAAAATAAATCATTTTTCTAATCTTTATTCTTATGATAAATCAATATTTATTATAGTCTTTATGTACACAATCTCGGGTTCTATTATTTGAACCTCATCTTCTTCTTCATTTACTACTATATCTAGGAGAGGAGGCATGTCCTCAAATAAATCCTCTCGTATTCTTATGTTATTCGTCGAAGAGGGCAAACCATCAAGCAACCGCTCATCATCTTCTATACAGAGTCGGCTTGAAGGTCCCCTCCGCACCAAATCCTCCGACGTATACAATAATCCGTCCTCTGTATAATGGATCTCTATTACATCATCAGCATCATCAATGCTTATATCGCACAAAAGAATTTCCTCCTCATGAGTGAGGTCCCACTTGCTCCATACATCCTAGAAGATTGATAACGCTATGATCAAAAACTCGAGTTTCCTGCGGAAAACCTATATTAGTTCAGATTTTACGGGAAAAGTTTATTTTCGAACCAATGGGCCCCAAAAGAGTCCCCCCTCCATTTTTTAATACTTTTTATGGCTTTATTATATCTCATCTGAACAAGTTCCTTTCATAATGTCATTCCTAAACCCATTTTCCAACCTCAAAGAGTCCCCTCCCCATTTCGTAAATACTTTCTTGAATTTTTTAATATGTTTTTGTTTTTTACTTTTTTACGTATCTTAAAATCACATGAACACAAAAAAAACTCACACACACACACACACACACACAAACTTACACACAAACTAACGCACAGACACACACAGAAAAACAAAAACAAAAAAAAAAAAAAAAAAAAACAAAAAAAAAAAAACAAAAAAAAACACACACACACACACACACACACACACACACACACACACACACACACACACACACACACACACACACACACACACACACACACACACACACACACACACACACACACACACACACACACACACACACACACACACACACACACACACACACACACACACACACACACACATACACACACACACACACACAAACAGACACACACACACACACACACACAAACTTACAAACACACACACACACACACACACAAAAACTTACACAAACACACGAAAACTTACACACACACACCAAAACTTACACACACAAAAACTTACACACACACACACACACAAACACACAAACTTACACACACACAAAAAGCTTACACACACACACACACAAAAACTTACACACACACACACAAAAACTCACACACACACACAAAAACTAACATGCACACAAAAATTTACATGCACACAAAAACTTACACCCACACGCAAAAACTTACATGCACACAAAAACTTACATGCACACAAAAACTTACACACACAAAAACTTACACACACACACACACAAAACACAAACACATACACACAAAAACAAACACACACACACACAAAAACAAACACAAACCAACACACCAACAAAAAACAAAAACACAAACAACAACATAAACACACAGACACATACACACAAACTAAAAAACCCACACACACAAACAAAAACAAACAAACAAAACCTAACACAACCACAAATACACACAAACACAGACAAATAGACACTGACAAAAACACATACACACACACACACACACACACACACAAACACACACACACAAACTTACACATGCACACGAAAACTTACATGTGCATAAAAACTTACACACACGCACAAAAACTAACACACACACACACACACACAAAAACTTACACACACACACACGTAAACTCACACACACACACACACACACACACACACACACACAAAAACTTACACATGCATACGAAAACTTACATGCACACAAAAACTTACACACACACACAATTAGACAAAAAAATTACGATATTTATGCACAGTTATGTCTAAGCAATAAATATCTTAAGCCTCAACCGTTTTTATTCTTTAGAATAGTCCATCCACATGAAAATTATACTTTCAGATTCAACATGTCAGGGAACAAACTTTCAGATTCAACATGTAAGAGAACCCTAAATGCTCATCCCAAAAAAGGTAAGTTAACCCTAAACGCTCAAAGAATTTCTCGGAAATTACACTTTCAAGTTCAGCATATTGGAAAACCCTAAATGATCATCCCAAAAATAGGTAAGTTAACCCTAAACGCTTAATGAATTTCTCTGAAATCACACTTTCAGGTTCAGCATGTAAGAGAACCCTAAATGCTCATCTCTAAAAAAGGTAAGTTAACCCTAAACGCTTAAAGAATTTCTCTGAAATCACAATTTCAGGTTAGGTTAGATAGAACCCCCACCCCCACTACCCCACCCCCGATTTAATGTCCTTGGTAGAAGTCAATAAAAGATTTAATATCCTTGGTAAAAGGATTTATGAGATTCAGAATTGATATTTTTATAGTCATAGAATAACTAGACACAAACATTCAGATTTTCCCACAGTTAAGGGGGAGTAAAGGTCAACTGCGAAGATATTTAGTCTAAGAAACTAGAATATGACGTTACCACCCTTCACTAATAACTAGTGAAAACCAAGAAATCAAACGCAGATGGACTACTGTTTGCTATTTACTACATTGCAGCTACTGCTGCAACCATGATAACTTGATAATCATTTCTTTCTTAACAATTTCTTGCACACATCCTTCAAGCATAATAAACTCAGCCTTGAAGAGATTTTCTGTATTTTCCTATAATTTCAAGCTCCTTTCATATAAACTTTATTTTTTGCTGAGTCGATGAGTCCTCCCCCCTCCCTCCAAATTAATTACCCCCTCTTTGCCATAGATTTGAGATTGAACACCAAATTAAACAAATGAGAGACAAACAAGGTTAAAATAATTGATCCCGAGTTACCTTAGAAAATATAGCCTTCTTTGAAGTTGCAATCGTCTTTAAGAATCGACAGATTGTTAATGTTTAAACATTTAAGTTTCTTATAAATGTAATAAACATAATTACTTAATATTTTTCAATATAACCATAACTTTCATGTCTAAAATTCAACAATAACTCGCAAATTTTGTTTTTTTGTTTTTTTACATATGGGGAAAGATTTAATGTCCTTGGTAGAAGTCTATACAAGATTTAATGTCCTTGGCAAAACCCTATACATAATTCCCCTTTTCATATACAGAACAATTTTTCTTCGTCATAAGTTTTAGTGTTGCTTCTTAGTTCCAACCGAAAACTTATTTTTTAATTTAATGTTTTACCATTTTCAAATCATACCATAAATATCCGTTTGAATATACCCTCTCTTATCAGTTTAATTCGATCTGAGTACTGGTTCGATTTGAACAGCAAACATTCTTTCTAGTCTTTAGACTTTTCATGCATAGTAAACTTGATTATGCTATGTAATTTGTAGGACCGATAGTGTTTTCATTCAAAAACTTTCTCATACAACTAACCATTGATGTAAAACTATTAAACTAATTCATTTTAAATATTTACCATTGGAATAAAAAGCAAATACTGTTTGACCGTATTAGCTACCACAGACCCAGGAGGGCTGAATTCAAATTTTAGAGACAAAAAGTACACACAAAAAGCAAATATAATAGCAATTTAAAATCTCCCTTCCCCCCAAACTCAAAATTTCTGGGGGGGGGGACATATTTTCATTATATTTTGAGTATTTTCCGTTGGAAAAACACTGAAAAGCCATATTAAGGGCTATATTTGTGAGTTTTTCACTGAAAATTCCTTTTTTTGCCAAGCCTTGACCTCCCTAATTAAAGGATATGAATTAGATTCATGGGAACGTAATTTCATGGTATTTTGCCTATTTCCGTTGGAAAAAACACTGAAAAGCCATTTCAAGAGCTATATTTGTGAGTTTTTCACTGAAAATTCCTTTTTTTGCCAAACCGTGACCTCCCTAATTAAAGGATACGAATTAGATTCATGGAAACGTAATTTCATCGTATTTTGCGTATTTCCGTTGGAAAAACACCGAAAAGCCATTTTAAGAGCTATATTTGTGAGTTTTTCACTGAAAATTCCTTTTTTTGCCAAACCGTGACCTCCATAATTTAAGGATATGAATTAGAACCAAGGAAACGTAATTTCATCGTATTTTGCGTATTTCCATTGGAAAAAACATTGAAAAGCCATATTAAGGGTTAATTTGTGAGTTTTTCACTGAAAATCCCTCTTTTTTAGCCAAGCCTTGACCTCCCTAATTAAAGGATATAAATTAGAACCATGGAAACGTAATTTCATTGTATTTTGCGTATTTCCATTAGAAAAACATTGAAAAGCCATATTAAGAGCTATATTTGTGAGTTTTTTCATTGAAAATTCCTTTTTTGTCATGTCTTGACCTCCCTAATTAAAGGATATGAATTAGAACCATGGGAACGTAATTTCATCGTATTTTGGGTATTTCGATTGGAAAAACACTGAAAAGCCATATTAAGAGCTATATTTGTGAGTTTTTCATTGAAAATCCCTCTTTTTTAGCCAAGCCTTGACCTCTCTAATTAAAGGATATGAATTTAGAACCAAGGAAACGTAATTTCATTGTATTTTGTGTATTTCCATTAGAAAAACATTGAAAAACCATATTAAGAGCTATATTTGTGAGTTTTTCATTGAAAATTCCTTTTTTTTTGCCAAGCCTTGACCTCCCTAATTAAAGGATATGAATTAGAATCAAGGAAACGTAATTTCATCGTATTTTGCGTATTTCCGTTGGAAAAAACATTGAAAAGCCATATTAAGGGTTAATTTGTGAGTTTTTTTCACTGAAAATTCCTTTTTTAGCCAGGCCGTTATAATCAATGGAACATAGTTCATTGTATTTTACATATTTTGATTGGAAAACACACCGAAAGGTCATATTATTTAAACTTATATCAAACGTTGGAGAGCTTACATTTGAAGAACTATCCAATATTTGCATATATTGTTCAATATTTCAAACTATACTGATTTCTAAAACTTCAAAACCCAGAAATATACACACTTAACGGCTATCTATTCGTGAAAATCGTACTAGATCACGCTATTAGAACAATAATTACCTTTCTATCCATCACTTATTACTCGCAGGAAGTCACCACACGACTCACGGGGAACAGTTTCAAAACAATACATCTCATATCATATGGTCTAATTACGACAAACGTGGCATGTTCATTGCAGATTAAAACCAGAAAATCATACTAGGTCACGTTCATAGAACAATAATTACCTTTCCAGCAACTAATACCCGAAAGCTCGTTTACTTTCGTCATGCAACATTTCGAAAAATACTTCCTAATTACTATAGTAAATTAACGTTGAATCAACTTAACCAATATTCCAAACAGCATTCGGATATTAAAATCTTGATATTAATGTTAAGATTTTAATGTTTGAATGCTAATGTTAATTTTAATATTCGTGCTAGTTTTAATTTTGAAGTAAAATAATTTTTTTAGCAATAAATAGAGATACTGGAGATATTTCATTAAGCCCAATTTACAACAGTTTAATTTTGAAGGACTCAATCAATATTTTCACCCGGTATAACTTGAAAGAACCAATTTGCACATCAAATGATGAGCGAATTTGTAAACCAGCCAAATCAACTAGAAACCAGAGGATTATATCCGAATTATCGTGATAATTTTCTTTTTCATTAATACCAACCTGGTTATTATTTAGTTTATGTTTTGTAGTTGATGAGTAAACTTCACAAGGTTTGATTTTCGTTTTTTTTCTTTTCTTTCTTTTTTTTTGTTTAGCATTGAGGACGACTCGGCGGAGGTCCTTGTCGAAATATTTGCTTATTTCTTCTTCTTCATGGTTCGCCACTGGCTGACAAAATCCTCGTTTTTTCAACTTTTTTTATTTTATTTTCCATTTTGCTATTTTCTTTCCTCTCTGAGTTTCATTTATAATTTTCTTTTAATGATAGCGATTTGTTTCAACAATATTTTCAAAAAGCTTAATTATCGAAAATTTATTATCAGTGAAATTGTAAAAAAGACGAGAAATGTAGCTACCGTTCATTATGGGTCGGCTTTCTATATATAGAAAAATCAAGGCTAGGAGTACTTTGTATAATTAAAACATCCAAAAAAGGCAGCTCTCCTGGAAGAGAAAGTTTTTCAAAGAAGGCAGCTTTCCTTCGGATGGTTAGATCTTGGATTTGGATGGTTTATTGTTTTTGTTTTTTTGTTGTTTTCTCGGAAATAACAAATTAGTTGAAGCTTCCATAGATTTATTAGCGAAGTTATAGCGGAGGGTAAGTTGCTAGTGGAAAATCCAAGCTAATTGGACTTAAATTATTTCAAGAGATACACGTTAGCACTCTAATGAGAAATTTGAGTCTTTCAGAGAACTTTCAGGAATTGGTCTACAGGCTAATCAGTTCATGATAAAAAGGTTACCCCCCCACCTCCGGGCCACGGGCCCGGAGGTGGGGGGGGGGGGTAACCTTAAAATAATTTAAGTCCAATTAGCTTGGATTTTCCACTAGCAACTTACCCTCCGCTATAACTTCGCTAATAAATCTAAGGAAGCTTCAACTAATTTGTTATTTCCGAGAAAACAACAAAAAAAAACAAAAATAATAAACCATCCAAATCCAAGATCTAACCATCCGAAGGAAAGCTGCCTTCTTTTGAAAAGTTTTCTCTTCCAGGAGAGCTGCCTTTTTTGGATGTTTTAATTATACAAAGTACTCCTAGCCTTGATTTTTCTATATATAGAAAGCCGACCCATAATGAACGGTAGCTACATTTCTCGTCTTTTTTACAATTTCACTGATAATAAATTTTCGATAATTAAGCTTTTTGAAAATATTGTTGAAACAAATCGCTATCATTAAAAGAAAATTATAAATGAAACTCAGAGAGGAAAGAAAATAGCAAAATGAAAAATAAAATAAAAAAGGTAAAAAAACGAGGATTTTGTCAGCCAGTGGCGAACCCTTAAGAAGAAGAAATAAGCAAATATTTCGACAAGGACCTCCGCCGAGTCGTCCTAAGTGCTAAACAAAAAAAAGAAAGAAAAGAAAAAGAAACCAACGAAAATCAAACCTTTCGAAGTTTACTTATCAACTACAGAACAGAAACTAAATAAAAACCAGATTGGAATTAATGAAAAAGAAAAATACCACGATGATTGGGCAATAATCCTTTGTTTTGCTATTGCTTTGGCTGGCCTACAAATTCGTTCATCATTTGATGTGCAAATAGGTTCTTTCAGGTTGTACCGAGTGAAAATATTGATTGAGTCCTTCAAAATTAAACTGTTGTAAATTGGGCTTAATGAAATATCTCCAGTATCTCTATTTATTGCTAAAAAAATTATTTTACTTCGAATTAAAACTAGCACGAATATTAAAATTAACATTAGCATTCAAACATTAAAATCTTAACATTAATATCAAGATTTTAATATCCGAATGCTGTTTGGAATATTGGTTAAGTTGATTCAACGTTAATTTACTATAGTAATTAGGAAGTATTTTTCGAAATGTTGCATGACGAAAGTAAACGAGCTTTCGGGTATTAGTTGCTGGAAAGGTAATTATTGTTCTAAGAACGTGACCTAGTATGATTTTCTGGTTTTAATTTGCATTGAACATGCCACGTTTGTCGTAATTAGACCATATGATATGAGATGTATTGTTTTGAAACTGTTCCCCGTGAGTCGTGTGGTGACTTCCTGCGAGTAATAAGTGATGGATAGAAAGGTAATTATTGTTCTAATAGCGTGACCTAGTACGATTTTCACGAATAGATAGCCGTTAAGTGTGTATATTTCTGGGTTTTGAAGTTTTAGAAATCAGTATAGTTTGAAATATTGAACAATATATGCAAATAATGGATAGTTCTTCAAATGTAAGCTCTCCAACGTTTGATATAAGTTCAAATAATATGACCTTTCGGTGTGTTTTCCAATCAAAAATATGTAAAATACAATGAACTATGTTCCATTGATTATAACGGCCTGGCTAAAAAAGGAATTGTTTGTGAAAAACTCACAAATTAACCCTTAAAATGGCCTTTCAAGGTTTTTTAAAACGGAAATACGCAAAATACGATGAAATTACGTTTCCTTGGTTCTAATTCATATCCTTTCATTGGGGAGGTCAAGACATGGCAAAAAAGGAATTTTCAATGAAAAACTCACAAATATAGCTCTTAATATGGCTTTTCAATGTTTTTCTAATGGAAATACACAAAATACAATGAAATTACGTTTCCTTGGTTCTAAATTCATATCCTTTAATTAGGGGGTCAAGGCTTGGCTAAAAAAGAGGTATTTTCAATAAAAAATTCACAAATATAGCCCTTAATAAGGCTTTTCAGTGTTTTTCTAATCGAAATGCCCAAAATACGATTAAATTACGTTCCCATGGTTCTAATTCATATCCTTTAATTATGGAGGTCAAGACATGGCAAAAAAGGAATTTTCAATGAAAAAACTCACAAATATAGCTCTTAATATGGCTTTTCAGTGTTTTTTTCCAACGAAAATATGCAAAATACAATGAAATTACGTTTCCATGGTTCTAAATTCATATCCTTTAATTAGGGAGGTCAAGGCTTGGCTAAAAAAGAGGGATTTTCAGTGAAAAACTCACAAATTAACCATTAATATGGCTTTTCAATGTTTTTTCCAAAGGAAATACGCGAAATACGATGAAATTACGTTTCCTTGGTTCTAATTCATATCCTTTAATTATGGAGGTCACGGTTTGGCAAAAAAAGGAATTTTCAGTGAAAAACTCACAAATATAGCTCTTAAAATGGCTTTTCGTTTTTTTTCCAACGGAAATACGCAAAATACGATGAAATTACGTTTCCATGAATCTAATTCGTATCCTTTAATTAGGGAGGTCACGGTTTGGCAAAAAAAGAAATTTTCAGTGAAAAACTCACAAATATAGCTCTTGAAATGGCTTTTCAGTGTTTTTTCCAACGGAAATAGGCAAAATACCATGAAATTACGTTCCCATGAATCTAATTCATATCCTTTAATTAGGGAGGTCAAGGCTTGGCAAAAAAAGGAATTTTCAGTGAAAAACTCACAAATATAGCCCTTAATATGGCTTTTCAGTGTTTTTCCAACGGAAAATATTCAAAATATAATGAAAATATGTCCCCCCCCCAGAAATTCTGAGTTTGGGGGGAAGGGAGATTTTAAATTGCTATTATATTTGCTTTTTGTGTGTACTTTTTGTCTCTAAAATTTGAATTCAGCCCTTCTGAGTCTGTGGTAGCTAATACGGCCACACAGTATTTGCTTTTTATTCCAATGGTAAATATTTAAAATGAATTAGTTTAATAGTTTTACGTCAATGGTTAGTTGTATGAGAAAGTTTTTGAATGAAAACACTATCGGTCCTACAAATTACATAGCATAATCAAGTTTACTATGCATGAAAAGTCTAAAGACTAGAAAGAATGTTTGCTGTTCGAATCGAACCAGTACTCAGATCGAATTAAACTGATAATAGAGGGTATATTCAAACGGATATTTATGGCATGATTTGAAAATGGTAAAACATCAAATTAAAAAATAAGTTTTCGGTTGGAACTAAGAAGCAACACTAAAACTTATGACGAAGAAAAATTGTTCTGTATATGAAAAGGGGAATTATGTATAGGGTTTTACCAAGGACATTAAATCTTGTATAGACTTCTACCAAGGACATTAAATCTCTCCCCATATGTAAAAAAAACAAAAAAACAAAAGTTTGCGAGTAATTGATGAATTTTAGACATGAAAGTTATGGTTATATTGAAAAATATTAAGTAATTCTGTTTATTACATTTATAAGAAACTTAAAAGTTTAAACATTAACAATCTGTCGATTCTTAAAGACGATTGCAACTTCAAAGAAGGCTATATTTTCTAAGGTAACTCGGGATCAATTATTTTAACCTTGTTTGTCTCTCATTTGTTTAATTTGGTGTTCAATCTCAAATCTATGGCAAAGAAGGGGTAATTAATTTGGAGGGAGGGGGGAGGACTCATCGACTCAGCAAAAAATAAAGTTTATATGAAAGGAGCTTGAAATTATATGAAAATACAGAAAATCTCTTCAAGGCTGAGTTTATTATGCTTGAAGGATGTGTGCAAGAAATTGTTAAAATAGAAATGATTATCAAGTTATCATGGTTGCAGCAGTAGCTGCAATGTAGTAAATAGCAAACAGTAGTCCATCTGCGTTTGATTTCTTGGTTTTCACTAGTTATTAGCGAAGGGTTGTAACTTCATATTCTAGTTTCTTAGACTAAATATCTTAGCAGTTGACCTTTACTCCCCCCCCCCCTTAACTGTGGGAAAATCTGAATGTTTGTGTCTAGTTATTCTATGACTATAAAAATATCAATTCTGAATCTCATAAATCCTTTTACCAAGGATATTAAATCTTGTATTGACTTCTACCAAGGACATTAAATCGGGGCTGGGGTAGTTGGGGGTCGGGGTCCTATCTAACCTAACCTGAAAGTGTGATTTCAGGAAAATTCTTTAAGCGTTTAGGTCTAACTTACCTTTTTTAGAGATGAGCATTTAGGGTTCTCTTACATGCTGAACCTGAAAGTGTGATTTCAGAGAAATTCATTAAGCGTTTAGGGTTAACTTACCTTTTTTTGGGATGAGCATTTAGGGTTTTCCAATATGCTGAACTTGAAAGTGTAATTTCCGAGAAATTCTTTGAGCGTTTAGGGTTAACTTACCTTTTTTGGGATGAGCATTTAGGGTTCTCTTACATGCTGAACCTGAAAGTTTGTTCCCTGACATGTTGAATCTGAAAGTATAATTTTCATGTGGATGGACTATTCTAAAGAATAAAAACGGTTGAGGCTTAAGATATTTATTGCTTAAACACAACTGTGCATAAATATCGTAATTTTTTTGTCTAATTGTGTGTGTGTGTAAGTTTTCGTGTGCATGTGTAAGTTTTCGTGTGCATGTGTTAGTTTTCGTGTGAATGTAAGTTTTCGTGTGCGTGTGTAAGTGTGCTTTTGTGTTTGTGTTTGGGGGTTTGAGTGTGAGTGTTTTATTTTTTGTTTTTTGTGTTTTTTTTTTTTGTTGTTTTTTTTGTGTTTGGTTTTTTGTGTGTTTTTTTTTGTTTGTATGTGTGTTTATCTGTATGTGTGTGTGTGTGTGTATGTGTGTGTGTGTGTGTGTGTGTGTGTGTGTGTGTGTGTGTGTGTGTGTGTGTGTGTGTGTGTGTGTGTGTGTGTGTGTGTGTGTGTGTGTGTGTGTGTGTGTGTGTGTGTGTGTGTGTGTGTGTGTGTGTGTGTGTGTGTGTGTGTGTGTGTGTGTGTGTGTGTGTGTGTGTGTGTGTGTGTGTGTGTGTGTGTGTGTGTGTGTGTGTGTGTGTGTGTGTGTGTGTGTGTGTGTGTGTGTGTGTGTGTGTGTGTGTGTGTGTGTGTGTGTGTGTGTGTGTGTGTGTGTGTGTGTGTGTGTGTGTGTGTGTGTGTGTGTGTGTGTGTGTGTGTGTGTGTGTGTGTGTGTGTGTGTGTGTGTGTGTGTGTGTGTGTGTGTGTGTGTGTGTGTGTGTGTGTGTGTGTGTGTGTGTGTGTGTGTGTGTGTGTGTGTGTGTGTGTGTGTGTGTGTGTGTGTGTGTGTGTGTGTGTGTGTGTGTGTGTGTGTGTGTGTGTGTGTGTGTGTGTGTGTGTGTGTGTGTGTGTGTGTGTGTGTGTGTGTGTGTGTGTGTGTGTGTGTGTGTGTGTGTGTGTGTGTGTGTGTGTGTGTGTGTGTGTGTGTGTGTGTGTGTGTGTGTGTGTGTGTGTGTGTGTGTGTGTGTGTGTGTGTGTGTGTGTGTGTGTGTGTGTGTGTGTGTGTGTGTGTGTGTGTGTGTGTGTGTGTGTGTGTGTGTGTGTGTGTGTGTGTGTGTGTGTGTGTGTGTGTGTGTGTGTGTGTGTGTGTGTGTGTGTGTGTGTGTGTGTGTGTGTGTGTGTGTGTGTGTGTGTGTGTGTGTGTGTGTGTGTGTGTGTGTGTATGTGTGTCTATGTGTTTGTGTGTGTGTGTTTGTGTATGAGTGGGTGTGTGTGTGTGTGTTTGTGTGTGTTTGTGTTTGTGTGGTTTAGAGTGTGTGTTTTTGTTTTTGTGTTTGTGGTTGTTTGTTGGTATGTTTGTGTGTTTGTGTGTTTGTGTGTGTGTGTGTGTGTTTTTGTGTTTGTGTGTGTGTGTGTGTGTGTTTGTGTGTGAGTTTTTTTTTGTGTTCATGTCATTTTAAGATACGTAAAAGAGTAAAAAAAAAACATATTAAAAAATTCAAGAAAGTATTTATGAAATGGGGAGGGGACTCTTTGAGGTTGGAAAATGGGTTTAGGAATGACATTATGAAAGGAACTAGTTCAGATGAGATATAATAAAGCCATAATAAAGTATTAAAAAAATGGAGGGAGGACTCTTTTGGGGCCATTGGTTCGAAAATAAACTATTCCCGTAAAATCTGAACTAATATAGGTTTTCCGCAGGAAACTCGAGTTTTTGATCATAGCGTTATCAATCTTTTAGGATGTATGGAGCGAGTGGGACCTCACTAATGAGGAGGAAATTCTTTTGTGCGATATATGCATTGATGATGCTGATGATGTAATAGAGATCCATTATACAGAGGACGGATTATCGTATACGTCGGAGGATTTGGTGCGGAGGGGACCTTCGGGCCGACTCTGGATAGAAGATGATGAGCGGTTGCTTGATGGTTTGCCCCCTTCGACGAATAGCATAAGAATACGAGAGGATTTATTTGAGGACATGCCTCCTCTCCTAGATATAGTAGTAAATTAAGAAGAAGATGAGGTTCAAATAATAGAACCCGAGATTGTGTACATAAAAACTATAATAAATATTGATTTATCATAAGAATAAAGATTAGAAAAATGATTTATTTTTATCTTTGATAGAAAACTTGGTTGTGGACTGATAATACTCTATGGGGTGATTTAATCAAACTGAACTATTCATGTACCGTAGTCTCTGCTGGTATCCTTATTCTATACATATCTAGTATGAGAAAATAAAAATAGCACAATCAAATTTATTGTATGATTACAATATAAAACACATTATACATATTAATAATTAGATTTAACGGTAAATCATATATGGGAACTCTTCCACCATGGTTGCCGTTGTTTAAAATCCTTTTCGTAGAATGACCTCTTATGTTGTCTCTTAAAGGACCACTTTTTCTCTTCTCTTAGAGCATAATCATCATAATAATCCGAGTTATGTCTTGCACTATATACATTTTTCTTTGGGTTTTCCCTGCTGTCTTTTACACTATAGAGAAAGCCCTCTTTTACTAGTCTCTTCTTTTGGTCTTCCTTTTCTAACATATCAATCCTTTTTTTATCTGAGCTTACTTGCAATCGGTATAAATTTCTCTCCATGTCACGTATAATTTTTCTTCTCGTTTCCCCCAGATTCTTCTCATCTGTCTCTGCCTCTATGCAGTCTAAACATTCAGTAGGTTCATGTGAATACTCAAAATCATGAAAATGCCCCTTACAAATAGAACAGTTGCAATAAAAGGATATTTCTAACTCAACTTGTTCACTCATGTTATTACACTGCTAACTAAGAACTTAGTGAATTCTATTCACAGATTGATAAAACTATAACAAAAATCCTTTTCTTACACTCCCTCCGCCGCTAATGTGTAAGCAAGCTCTCTGATTGGCTGAGAAGGGGGATCTAACTGTTTCCCGGAAACTCATAACATTTGGCTTGAACAACAACAACAACAACATTGACCTTGGCATTCGCTGAGAGCGTGCCCAAAACAACAACAGTAACATTGACCCTATTAACCACGTGTTCCCCCTTATGACTCTATCGCGTGCCCAAAACAACAACAACAACAACACTGACCCCATTAACCACGTGTTCCCCCTTATGACTCTATCGCGTGCCCAAAACAACAACACAAACATTGACCCCATTAACCACGTGTTCCCCCTTATGACTCTATCGCGTGCCCAAAACAACAACAACAACATTGACCCCATTAACCACGTGTTCCCTCTTATGACTCTATCGCGTGCCCAAAACAACAACAACATTGACCCCATTAACCACGTGTTCTCCCTAATGACTCTATCGCGTGACCAAAACAACAACAAAAACATTGACCTAGGCATTCAATGTGAGAGTGACCAAAACAACAACAACAACATTGACCCCATTAACCACGTGTTCTCCCTAATGACTCTATCGCATGCTCAAAACAACAACAATAACATTGACCCCATTAACCACGTGTTCTCCCTAATGACTCCATAGTCCATGAAAGTGACAAAGTTCCTGTTTTTCCATTCTCACTGACAAAATCCAAAACAACAACAATAACATTGACCCCATTAACCACGTGTTCTCCCTAATGACTCTATAGTCCATGAAAGTGACAAAGTTCCTGTTTTTCCATTCTCACTGACAAAATCCATAAAACCATCAAATAAATCGACCATCACACATAACCATCCATGAAAAACAGAGATAAATGTGACAAAGTTCCTGTTTTTTCATTCTCACTGACAAAATCCATAAAAACATCAAATAAATCGACCAACACACATAAGCATCCATAAACTATGTAAAAAAAGTTGTAGGTGGCAGCAGGGGTGTCTCGTCAGAGCTTTAGGGTCACCTCTACTATTAAAGTGTTTGTAGGATGAAGGAAAAATTACATCTCAACTTTGTTACAAATGCCTGCCACGTAGTTCCTTTTGCCCTAAGTTATAAGGACTTCCCAAAATCCATAAACTTAGCCTACCATTACGACCAATTATGTCAAGTACAAGGTCACCAACAAGTGTTTGAGCAAGTGGTTAGTGTCAATCTGTGAGCCACTTTTGTCTACACAATTTCGTACACTAAGAATTCTTCGAATTTGGTTGAAAAACTGAAGAAGTAGAAATTTCTTCAAGTTCTTTGTTTTCAAGTTTCGACATTGTATCAATGTACACAAATATTGATGTAGAAACAGCCGAAACTCTTCTAGAAAGAAAGCTGTTAAGTAATTTGGACTTGATTAGTGGCAAAACAGATTTGGAAGTTTCTGTAATTATATATTTAGTAAGGTTTTTTATAGGTTCTCTGATCTTTTTCAATTTAGATGGGAATTTTTCTAACAAGTAAATGGTTTACCGATGGGGGCCACTTGATCTCCATTATTAGCTAATATTTTTGTGGAAAATATTTAAAAATTGCGTTAGATTCCTATTTTTAAAACAAATTTTTTGGGACCGGTATATGGATGACATAGTTTCAGTATGGGATTATGGGGAGGAGGAATTAAAAGGATTTTTGAAAAATCTTAATTGTTTTGGGGGTGATTTAAAGTTTATTGTTGAATTAGAAGAGAATGGGAAATTTCCTTTTCTAGATTTTCTTCTTTTAAAAAATGAAAATAGTCTTGATTTTAAAATTTACAGAACTTTTAATGGGTTATCAAGGACTAGTTACAGTTTATTACCACAAACTGTTTGATAATACTTTGGGTAGTTGTCTAAATTCTGGGAAGGATCTAACTTCATTGGGGCAATAAAGTGGGGTCTATCAGGTCCCATGTACTTGCGGAAGCTCATATGTGGGACGTACTCACCAGAGTTTGGAAATGAGATTATTACAGCATAAAAACTGTCTTTCATCGGCTTTAAAGCACGATTCTAATCCTGAAGATTTCACTTCAGCCCTTTCGGAACATATTTTTAATTTTTCAGACCATTTTATTTTGTTTGATAATGTCTCTTTGAGTTCTAGGGACCGGGTTTTAAAGCAAATTTTTGTGAAACTCTTGAAATTATGAACATTTTATTCAAAAATATAGATTTAAATCGTGACACAGGTGAATTTGGTTTGAATTCTATCTACGATGATTTATTCAAATATAATAGAATAAAGTTCAATTCACCCAATGTAGTTAACCTCTGTCCAAGTGTTAGTTCATTCAACGCTAATGAACCGGATCCAAGAAGGTAAAAGAGGCTAGCTTCCGCTTTTGTTTTGAAAAGAATTAGACTATTAAACAATATCTAGTTTTATTTATTTCATAAATAAATTGTTGTTTTTAATTGTTTTAGTTTATTTTTACTACTGATGACGGTCACTGCATATGTGACCGAAATCCCTAGTATTTTTGTGAAATTTTATCACTGTTTGTGAAAATCACTGTCTCTTAAAAGAATTTTATCCCTATTTGAACTTTTATTTATCGTCATGGAAAGGCAGTTTGGTCTCCGAAATTATCTATAAAGCTTTACTAGTGCCCATGGGGGAGATTTACAAGTCCAAAACTCAAAGTGGAAAAACATGTTGGGAAACACCCCTTGAAACACCGAAAAATATCTCGGGAAAATGTATTTTGTAGTGCCTGACAGATTTTCAGTATGGGAGACTCAAAAGTGTAAAACTAAAGGGTGGTAAAATGTACAATATAACTCAAGGATGCGGAATGTGATAGGGAAAATTATTATACTCACCACTCTGTTCTGTTCTTTTTATAGTATTCATCAGATGAAATTGGGAATTTGAGGTGGCTTATTTGATATACCTACTTTTCTTATCATGCTTTCGACGATGTTTCTTTTTGCATAACTGTTACGATCTTGCGAGCCAAAAACACTGCCAAGGTAGCTGCCTAGGTAATACCTAAGCAAGTCTTTCACCAAACCTTTCATAAACTGAAAGGATATAATCCATTGTTACACAAGTGAGCAACAAACTCAAAAATGCATTGCAAAAATGCAATTGCAACCGCAACCGCAACCGCAAAATGCATTGCAAAAATGCATTGCAACCGCAGACAGCTTCATTTGCGTTTTGGAGAAAATGGCAGAAAAGCATCATCAATCAGTTTGACAGGAAAACGCAAGTTGAAGAAAGCTGTCAAAAATTGAAGCCAATTGTTGAATCTATAATACCCTACAGAGGGCAATAGCTTCGAGCCGTCCTAGCCGAGTGCTTAGCGCTCCGGAATGGAAATCTTGAGGTCAAGGATTTGAGTCCTGGTGTCAATGGTTATTTGGTTTGGAACGGGGCCAATGGTGTGACCCTTTAAACTCAGCCAGAATAGACCCAGCTCTAAATGGGTACCTGTAGAAATTTGGGAGAAAGAACGGGATGCGTCGTGATATTTACCCCAATGTAAGCATTGCACTCCCGGCTGAAGGTTTCGAATCAGGACATCGGTACCTGCGCAACGTAGACTATTGGTCAGCATACGAAAAAGTTTTTTTTTCAGTCAATAGGTTGTCCTCTATGATACAGCATATCCAGCTTTATTTTGATCAAAAATTCAGAGCTAAGGGTCACGAGAAAAAATTTAAAGTCATCGAATAACCATTCCCAATGTAATATTCCTGTACACGAGGTAATATTAGTTCCAAACAGGAAAATTCTATTTACCTCATGAAGTGTGCGATTAACCTCATGGTGGCCGAAGTGCGCTTTATTGGTTTCTGCGAGATCAAAGTCTTAACCTGGCTATTCGGGGTAAGAAATAAAGCTACACTATAATTTATTGATCGATAAGTAGATGGCACTGCCTCTATACTATCGACTTTGTTGCATATATGATTGCTGGTACTTTTAAGGACTATTTCACCATCAAGAGATGAAAAATGTCTCATACAAGAAAAAAAATGAATGCTATAGTTTTTTTTTGGCTGTTAGCTACAAAAGTGGAAAAAAGAGGGAACTATTCATCCAATTTCCGGAAAAAGTTTCTCCTGTACATGAGGCGACTATTTCTCTCTCCCCGGACTTTCTTGACATTGTTAGACCCATACAGTGCTTAAGTGGAGTTCACGTGCGTATCTATCTTGAATCCCATGTCTAGAAACGTGTATAGCAAGAAACTAATGTCTAGGCTTTTACCATTCACAAGTAAAATTTGGTGCTTGGTTGAACAGGCAATAGCCAAGCATCCAGTTCTAGACTCTAGAACTCATAATCTAGAATTTTTGGCTATAGCCAATCAAAATGTATAAAGTTTCACTATATTCATCATCTATGTATATATTTTCAAGTCGAAATTTATATTTAATTTTTTCATTAATCGTTTTGTTTATTTTAAGCAGCACCAGACGTAATACTGAAATACGCTTAGGCAATTGTTTGGCTGGTTTCGCTTATTATCTTAGTGACAGTAAAGACAGGAATTACAATTTTGAAAGTTTTGCCATTATAATCTCTCATTATTGGTTAGAAATGACGGCTGTAATGCATCTGAAACTAAAGTTGTAGTTTTAACTAACCATTGAATTTTACTTGTGAACGGTAGTTGTCTAGACGTTCATTTCTTGCCAGACACGTCTTTAGACACAGGATTCTAGCTAGACATGCACGTGAACGCCACTTAGTAAAACTGACACAACCAACTTTGTATATTTCTTGGGGGAGGAGACACTTGTGAAAGCAGCTCTTAAATGGGATTTTGTTCTTGGCATGATGGAATTGACCAAAAAAGTCAAGGTCAACCTCGTAAATTTATCTACTTATATAGAAAGGAAGAGAAGATAACGAGGAAATTTGTGAAGACAGTAAATGACAGAGTAGCACAATTTGGTTCAGCCAAGAGTATTGGCTGAACCTATGTAATTTGAGGAAGCTTTGACTCTTTAAACAATTTATTTTATAATTTTTGTTCAAAAATTTGTCTTAGTGATTGAATTTTTTGAGTAAGTTTGTTTATTGATTATTTGTCTTAAAATGTATTTTACAGATGACTACTGTATAGCCAAAATTTCTCCATAAATCGTACTACTGTCTCATTTACTGTTTCTATATATTTCCACGTTTTCTTCTCTTGTTTTGTATGATGGAAAGGCAGCGTGGTCTTCGTCATTATTAATTTAAACAGAGGAAGATATGAATGCGGCAAGAAAATGTGGCATCACAATAATATATATTGGAGGGACCTCCCCACTCAAATTATAACAACGTACAAATGTATGTTTTAGATGGCTGAGGCCGGACACGTTCAATTGCATATTCTACGGGTATTTAAAATGTAATAAGAAAATAATAAAAGGTTCATTCTGAATCTGTATAGTTAATGAAACAAAGAATGAGTGGTATTCACACCCTTCCCACCCCTCTTACCAATGTTAATTTAGCCTAGAGACATTTATTTTAGACAAGACTGTCTAATGTAACTTACAGATCAGTTTCTTCTAGTCTTCCTCATCTCTCATTTTCAGTTAACAGTTAAATGAGAACTGATCATAAAAGTTTTTATCATAAGATTAATAAGAAAAAGTTTTCCTTTTTTGTTGAGGAACGCCCTTTTAAAATAAAGTTTTAAAGTTAGAAAAGATAAATTTCAATTACTGAAATAGTTTTTTCAACCAGAAATTGCAGAAACGAAATATCCCGTCAGAATCACAATAAGATAATTATAATCATTCAATATTTAAAAAGTATAAAAAATATAGAAAATTAAAGGGAACATCAAAATATTTCTCAAAAGAGACTACGAAAAAAAAGATAAATAAACTGATAATGTTACTAAAAAATAATAGATAATTGTCCAAGACAAAATTGATTTTTTTTTTAAGTAAAGCATTAAAACATATATTCAACATTTCAATTTCAGCTTTTATGGCAGAAGATGCTGAAATTTAATTCATGTTGATTGGGAGAAAAGTGCCGTGGCACCCCTTTATAACACGGCAGCAGCTAATTCTAAAGATGTTGGCCATGAAATATCGAAACTTGTGCATTTTCTAATCTCTAATGGTGCTAATTTGTCGATTGTGCACATCATTGGATTTAGTATGGGTGCTCACGTAGCAGAATTTGCCGCAAAGCATTTTAAGAAAAATTATGGACAAATGCTACCACGTGTTACTGGTGAGAATTTATTTTACTTACATGGCTCCATGTAAGTAGACTTACATGGTTTTTCTACTTACACTACATGGCTTTTTTGGCATTTCTACGTGGCTTTTCTACTTACATTGCTTTTCTACTTACATAACTTTTCTACTTACACTACATGGCTTTTCAGGCTTTTCTAAATGGCTTTCACACTTACATGGCTTTTCTACTTGCATGACATTTCTAATTTTCTATTTACACCACATGGCTTTTCTACTTACGTGGCTTTTCTTATTACATGGCTCCTCTCATGCAATGATGATATATGAGTTAAGAAACACACTCAGCTATACACTGTAAGTAAGGAGCGACCCGGCTCAATAGTAACCGAAACACTAAAAAACGGAATTTTGATACCAATAGATACATCATATTTTAATGTTGATTTCTAATATGTTAGTTTCATCAAGTTTGGTCTTACCCACCAAAAGTTGAGCGCATGAGAAAATTTGCCTGATTTTTTAGAAAAGGGGGAAGCACCCCCTAAAAATCATAGTACCTTAATGAAAATAACACCATCAGATTCAGTGTATCAGATAACCCTACCTTAGCGTTCAAGCTTTATTCTGCAAAAATGTGGAATTTTGTATTTTTTGTCAGAAGAAAGATCAGATTTTTTCAGCTGAAAGTAACGAACAACGTTAAAACTTAAAACGAACAGAAAATATTAAATGTAGTGGGGTTGACTCTCCTCAATATCTCGCTCTTACGCTAAAGTTTTTTTTTTAACTTTTAAAAGAGATTATTATTCTAGTTAAACAGCCTTTGTGATTCAGGAATCATTCATAAATAATTGGAACAAAGTTTAAGTATTAGTTTAAAATTTAAATAAGGTAAGTATTAGTTTTAAAAAAGTAAAACTAAAATATAAAATTTTGTTTTAATTATTCATGTATGGTGAGCCAAATACAAAACCTACATTTATTCAAAACATTCAGAATTTAAATAAAAAACACGTTTTTAAAACTGAAACCAAGGACATTAAAAATTAAAACAACCAGAAATACTACCGTATATGAAAGGGGCTGTCCCCTCCTCAACGCCTCACGCTTTACGATAATGTTTGACTCTTTCTCACAACTCTACTTTTAAAACAACAAAAGAATTTAACGTAAAGAGGGGGCGTTGAGGAGGGTACAGCCCCTTTCATATACGGAATAATTTCTAATCGTTTTAATTTTTAATGTCGCTTCTTACTTTCAGTTAAAAAAAACTTGTTTTTTTTATTTAATCCTAAAAAACCGATCGGTGTCGATGGACTTATTTTTAACAATAAACATGACTTGTAAATAAAGATCTACTACTTTTACTTTCAGATCTTTCACTTTTTGTTTATTTTTTTTTACCCTACTCTATTTTATTTTTTGCTTTACGTACTCTTCGGTTTTGACTTTTTCTCTCATTTTTGGGAAGAACGAATAAATGCTTGTCTTTTTATTTTCTTCTCCCTTTTCTTTTCTTTCCCCCTTTTCTTCTTCTTTTCTTTGCCTTTAACCGTGTTCAAATGCAAGATATGGCGTCATATTTGAGCTTTGAGAACTTAAGAAAGGAATGTATACTACTACTACCACTAACAACTTACCGCAGCCCCAATCCACCTTGGGCCGACACAGCTACGTACGCTCCTCCTTCATCCCAATCTATTCAAATGCTACTTTTTTACACCCTCCCAAGAAGTCCTCATTTCCCTTAAATCTTTTTATATGACATCCTTCCAGCCCAATCAAGGACAACCTGCTTTCCATTTAACCATACACGGTTGGCCAAAAAATACAATCTTCGATAGCAGGTGATCCTTCATCTGCAAAACGGCCCGTAGCCTTCTCAACCTTTCTCTCATTATAACCCTAGAAAGCGGGATTGAACCATACTTTTCCCACAGCATACTGTTTGAAATACGGTCAGCTGGGTACCCAAAACAACCCGTAGGTAATTTCTCTGGAAAAGATCTAGCAAATATTCATCTGTTTTTCGGAGCACCCATGCTACAAAACATATGTTAATACCTAGTAAAATGCGGTCGATCTGCTAAAACAAAATTGTTGGCAATCCTGCATGCCGCAGTCGTTATAGTTAAAAAAAAGCTTCTGTACACATTTCCTGAATCATTTTTAAAGTAATTTTCACCGCTTCATTCGGTCTTATTTTTTGTTGGGTTCAGACGGCATGGTGCTGCACTAAGCTGTCAGTAGTAATAGTGGTATATATGGATAAATATAGGATGAGGTGTGTGTTATTAAGGGGCGGAAGGTTCAGTAATATTATTATGGAGACCCATCTTACTTTAGAAAACTATTATTAACATTTTTAAGTTAAAAATGTATACCACCCCCCTTCTTAGCACCCCTTCTTGTTTGCTTTAAGAACAGCTGATCAAGCATAACAGCGATTAGAATTGGATTAATATAAAAGTACGAATTTGAATTAGATTAATATTACTTTTCATGAAGCCTCAAAAATTGAAGAGCCTAACAAAAAATTTTGCTTTTATTTAATCTAGGACTAGACCCAGCCCTGCCGTGGTATTTCGTCAGAGGAGCCTCGAATAGACTCGACTCTACTGATGCTGAATTTGTCGACGTCATTCACACAAACGGAAAATCAAGTTCGACATTTGTAGGTCTTGGAATTCATAACTCGATCGGTCATGCTGACTTCTTCGTCAACGGTAGGGACAAGCAGACAGGATGCGAAGGAATGCTGAATAGAGTTCGTGAACTTCGTGGGTATTCATACCCCTTTCTTTCTTTCGTTAATTTAAAAAAACTTTTTCCTCAAAGTAAGTTTTTTTTAAAAAGTAAAGAGCTCCATTAAACCAAAATAGAGCAGAAATAAAGTCAAATAATCTTCTAAGCGTAAAACTACCACAAATCACCATCATAAAATGAATCAAACCTAAAAAAAACAGTAACTACAATAAATAACCAAGCCAAACTCAAAACGAGTATAAATTAAAATGAGTAGGGCTGACAACCCCCACGGCTTCCCAAGACCATACATTTTAAATGTATGAATGTTTATCAGTGTCTATATGTTAAACTGTCAATTCTTATTCATTGTTATACTTCAGTAAAGTGCAAATCATGTTATGGTCTTGAGACCTTTTGACAATCTACATGTTTATAGTTCGTTTTGATTTTGTTCAACAACCACCTAAAAATTCCTTGAAAGATTCACCTTAATGCTCTTAGCTGGCGCAGTAGCAATAGCTGTTGTAGCAGTAGTAGTATTAGTATGTACATAGCACATAGCAGTACATAGTACATAGTAGATAGCAGTATGTACATAGCACCTATGTTTGTCTTCAACACACAATGGCAGTTTCAAGTTAATACCATAATCCATTCCCGAATTATTGCTGAAGTGTCCTCTTGAAAACCTGTATGGACATACCGCAATCAGATTTAGTTAAATTTTTGTTTCAATATTCCCCAATTTTTCGTCTTTACTCCTTTAGCTTTAGTAGCAGTAGTACCACTAGTAATAGTAGCTGCAGTATTAGTATTAGCATTAGAATTAATAGTAGTAGTAGCCTTGGCTTTAGTGGCAGCAGTAATAATAGTAACAGTAGTAGTAGTATGAGAAGAAGCAGTAGCATTAGGATGCAAATATTTTTTTATTTTTTTTTAGTCCCACCTCCTCTCCTCTTGGTGAAATTATAATCTTTTTTGCTTAATGTCAAACTTTAATGTCACCTACACAAATTCAAAACATCTTTTATTTTTAATTTGGGTAGCCAAACATATCTGATGAAGACAAGGCATACTACTATAAATTAAAAAAAAAATACAAAAGAATACCATTCTCGGTTTTGCAGGGTGCTCTTCTGCCATATGGCATCCCTTTCACCGTGGAAATACATTAATAATACACAAATATTTTTCTTAAAACCTTGTTTTCAATTAACTATACATCATCCTTCATTCTCCCAACCTTCCCTCAAACCCAAAACAAACCTAGGAGGAGTAGAATAATGTGCCCTTACCCTTTTGGCTACTCAAAATTCAAACATTAACCAATAAAGTATAATTTTAAATCTTTTATCATAGTACCAACTTCATTTCCTCAATTCATTTTTAATCTACAGTTTAAAACTATTTTTAGTTTATAACATTCAAACTAAAATTTTACAATTTAAAATTCAATTTTAGTCATCCATTCCACAGCTATTCTCTCCCTCCATACTCGACTCCGTCTCAAGTCATCCACATAACTTTCAAGCAAAACATTCACCAAAGAAACTTTGAATTACTTTAGACGTTTCTGCCTTTTCCACACATGTATGCTAACACTTGTCACTAACAAACACAGCGCATAATTCCTTGGCTTACCTTTAACACAAAAGGGCAGTACAGAATATATCTTGTTTTTAGTAAAGCGCAAATGACACAGCAAGCCTTAGAATGTTCATGGTGAGAATGGGGCCGTACCCAAACTTTTTTGTGTAGCAATTACTGTTTGTGGGATAAAATTTTGGATACACTAAGCCGTTCCTGAGATATTGCATATGCGTCTTTTTGACAAGATGGACATGTGTAGTGTCGTTTGATTTATCTCAACATCCCCCTCAACATTTCTTGAAGTTTCAGCTTAATACCCTTAGCTTTTCCTGACCCATTCATGATCAAAGATACCGGCCTTTCTCAATGATAAATCCTATTTACAAACGATGGGCGCATGACATAATTTCAGAGCCTTGTCGCAAGGGTTGGGAGTGGTCATGTCATCGCCGGAGGCATAGTTATTGAATTTTTTCCGTTCTCAACCAAAGGTTGTCTCGAAATATTGACCAGTGTTGAGGGAGATTATAAAAAAGCTGAAGGGGCAGGATTGTCCTCAATCAGCGTTTTAATATTTCACTTAACATGCCCTGAAAGTTTCAACTTCATGCTTTAAGCCATTTCTGAGATATAGCTAATACTCACTATTAACAACCAGTTTGTGTACCGGGAGTAAAACACGATATATTTGAAATACCAAAATAAAGTTCCTTCTTTAATTCGGACTCTATAATTAAGCTAAATCTAGTTTCAAAAATGAAAAAGTCCTTAATCAGCAAAGAAAAGAAACTGCAGTCTTTGGATTTCGCTAAGACAATGAGCAATAAGAAAAGTGCTACGCACAATATTTTTAAGGACGTTTAAACGATAAGAACCGTGTGAACGCCTAAATCATCGAAATTATTTAAGACGTATTACTGGACGAGGGTTCGCGTCCTTGGGCCACGTAAGCCAATGGCAGGCAGTCCCTATAGCGCAGGACGAAAGAACTGCGTTTGGGAGTGGGGTAAATGTGCCTTTTTAATTGTAATCTCTATCCAGATTTGAATGGATTAGTATCTTAGAACTAGAGAGATTCTGACGAATTTAATGTATTTTGGTCACCGTGATTGTCATAGAAGTGAATTGTTCCTGTGCGACCAAGCATGTAAGTTAAATAAATCTTTTGTCCTTTCACATGTGTTTGTTTCTCTTATATGTCTGAGTCTAGTCCGATAATAGGTAACTAGTTCGCCAGTCTCCATGGTAAATGCTCCCAAAGGAATCTGATCTCCAGATAGCTCAAGAAAGAAGAAGCCACAATTGTATGTCTACATATTCAATTTTCTCTCATTAATTGAGAGCGGTGCCAGCCTAGTTGACACAATCTCCAGTGCGACAAGTGGCGCTATAGGAGAAATCCCGATCGCTACGAGCAAACCTTTTTTATTACTACAAATAATTCTTCACTGGTACACATGGCGCGGATCGAACATTGGAGGATAACTGCGACCTAGTTAGGCTATGTAAACTCTGTAATTCAAATTTAATTGTTGGAATGATACAGACATATAATAAAATTTATTAGGCCTATACCCAATCGGATACTATAGTAAACCCATTATATCTCATTGTATATAATTGCCTACCCAAAAATTTTTTATTTAAATTTTAATATAATTTTATAAAAACGCAAAAAAAAAACGAAAATATTGATGATAAAAATTAATTAATATTATTGCAAAATTTAGTAGCAAAAAATATATAGATTTCAAAATATATACCAGAATACAATTGTCAATCAGATATTTACGAATTTAATATACAATTGACCCAGTTTGTAAAATTAACAAAAACAGACGTTGGAGCGTTAAGAAACATGCTCCTACTACGATTAAGAGCCCAGGCCTTAACCTTTCTAAAACAGGTCGAGCATACCATAGGAAATAACGCCAACTTGCCAATAAATACGGTAGATGGCTTATTAAAAGCATTCAAAGAGAGATTTATAGAAACCAGTTCAATAAATAAATTAAAACATTGAGCAGTGAACTTTGATTTTTCACAAAATATAAGGGAAAATCTGGATAATATACGCATTTCTGTAGAAGCAAAATACGGAAGTGGTTCTGGTCAACTGTATGAAAAAGTCATACTAAATACCTTTTTGCAAGGGCTACCCCCAAAACTATATAGAGTAGTAATATCCAAAAATATTCAGACGTTGGACCTTGCAGTCCAAGAGGTAGAGCGACTAATTGAAGTTGATAAAATGGTTGCTAATCATATTAATGCAAAAATAAACAGCCTAGGCAACTCAAACGCGAACCTAATCTTCAAGGGCGATCAGGCATCCCCCAATTTATTTCCAAGGGATAACTCCCCAGTAGCACAAAGAAACAAATCGCCAAAACCCGCTAGGCAGAAAACAGTACGTTTTCAGCCCATTAACCCTACAATAATAAGGTGCTATAACTGCAATCGTGTTGGCCACATAGCAAGAGAGTGCCTCTACGTCACCACTCCCATACCAAGAAATGCTGTCAATAATACGCAAATTTACGTTAACCATTTGTTCAGAAGAACAAATATTTATACCGGCCGTGCAATAGGCTATAGTAAGGGGGGATTGCGCCAATCAGTACCTTATAATGCATACCAGCCTAATTCGTATAACCCCGTCCCGAACAGGCAAATTAATTACCGGTTTGAAAACCCAAATACTCGCCAAGGCCAATATAATGCGAGAATGCAATATAAAAATCATTAAAATTTGCCGATTATAAATGAAAATTTTACACGCCAACGGCACTGGCAAACAGTGCCAGCAAATGGTATTGAGACGAGACATCCAAATTACCATCATAATACATGGCAACGACATGCAGGCGTAAAACATTTAAACATGCCTACAGAGCCTAGTACGTCTGAATATCTCCTATAGGCACCGAGAAATGAGATAAATTCTCAGGGAAACGCTTCAGGCCCCTCAGAAACATAAGTTGGACCCCGAGGTGCCAGGAATATTTAATAGGTCCATAACAATACTAGTGCCTTATTATTGTGACATTATTAACACGTTACCTATATTAATGTTTTTTGTGTAGAAAACGTTTACTTTACGGCCTTGGTTGAAAGTGGAGCTACTGTAAATATCATAAACTCTTGCGTATTTAAGACGTTGCCTCTGCACATTAGGCGACAAAAGAACCCTAATATTCCCAATTTAACAAGTGTTACAGGCCATAAATTAAATGCAAAAGGGTCAATTTGCCTAAACTTAAAAAGAGACACTAGAACCTTCATGACAAATTTTATTATATGTGATAATCTCCCATATGAAGCTATTATAGGTGCAAATTTTTTAAGGTCTAATAAAATACTATTAGACGTAGCCAACGAGAAGTTTGTAAACCCAGCTAATGTGAGGTATAAAATTCCTATCTTACGAAATCGTAACAGAGGTTACGAAGATAACATAACAGTAAACAAAATTTCTAGCGGTATAATGTCGAAGTATTTCGAAACTCATGTCTCGCAAAGACAGGGCATAATTGGAAATTTGCTCAATTATCCTGAGAGAGATCGCAAAAATAAAGCAAATTTAAATAATAACAGTATTGAATCTGCGAAAATAAAAATAGGAGATATGCGACAGTACAGATCAAATGAAATTAAGAAAATAGTGGAATTGTGGAAAAACATAGTAAAACCCAACGTGACGCCACAAGATGCCGCAATGGCGCAGCATAGCGCCAGCACGAATCTAATAAACAATGAAAATGAAGAGAAATACTACGGATTTTCGATAATGAAAACAAAAGTCCCTCCCAAAACGATGAAAAAAATTCAAATATCACAAATGATCGAGCCAATAATTAGAAAATCAGAAATATGGTTTGCGACACCGTCTGAAATACCCGAAAATCTGTTATGCGAGGAACAGATTATATCTTATGACAAAGGGGAAGGTTTTATTTGGGTAACCAATAACCATGAAAACGATACAATTACAATTAAAAAGGGGACGTGTTTAGTCCAAATCCAGGTTTTAACGGAAAATGATTTAAATACATGGGAAAATTCTAAAAGAAACATAGTTAACGGTATTAAAACTTCAAATTACGAATATCCTTTGACTAAATCTAAGTTTTTAAAAAAATTTAAAATGTATAATATTACGGATATGTAACTTAATAAAAAATTTTGCTAGCTTTTATTTAATTTTAAGTTTTTTTTTTCTGAATCTTAATTTTATATCGGGCTTATCAATTTCTATCAGAACTAAATTTTATCGACTGGTAATCCCGTAGCAAAACAGCCATATCGTGTGCCATATAATCACAAAGAGTGGTTAAAAAATAAAATCCAAGAATTAGAAAGAAACGAGATTATACGCCCAAGTATAAGCCCGTATAGCGCACCAGTGATCCTAGTACCAAAAAAGAAGGGAGATTTTAGGCTCGTTATAGATTATAGGGCTCTCAACAAACAAGTAGTTAGCGACAAATGTCCTCTACCAAGAATAGACGAAATTCTTGACTCAATTTCAAGCAAAAACAAAATTTTTACTTCTTTTGATCTTACCCAAGGCTACCACCAAGTAAAAATAGCCGAAAAGGATGTCCATAAAACTGCATTTTCAGCATCCGAATATGGATCTTATGAATACTTGAGAGTACCATTTGGGCTTAAAACAAGTTCAAGCGCGTTATGTAGACCCCTATTGAACCTGTTAAGAGGATTAAGGAATATAATTCATTTTGTCGATGATATTATATGCGTGGGGGAAAACACTGAGCAACACTTAGCAACTTTAGCTAAGGTGTTCGAGAAGTTCAGGCAAGGAAATTTAAAATGCCGGCCTGAGAAAGTAAATTTATTTCAATCCAAAATCAAATTTTTAGGAGTAGTAGTAACCCAGGGAGAGATATCCCCAGACCCTGATAAAATAAAATGTGTTGAAAACCTCAAGCCCCCCAGAACTATGAAAGAATTAAGGGGAATTTTAGGACTTACTGGCTACTTTAGAAAATTTGTACGCAATTATTCCCAAATTGCGAAACCCCTCACGGAACTAACGAAAGGAAACTCCCATAATGTTACCTGGTCCCAGGAAGCTCAAACTTCCCTAGACCAACTCAAAAAGGCGCTCACTTCTGAACCAATTTTATCACTCCCTGATTTCGAAAATGGAAAATTCATCGTTACCACTGATGCTAGCTCAAAGGGAATAGGCGCTATCCTTTCTCAAACAATCCCAGTAGAAAACCCTAACCCTCTACAGGGAAAACCTAAACAAATAGAAAAAGTTATATGCTATTCAAGTAAAACTTTATCAAAGGGTGAAAGCAGTTATTCCGCCACAAACTTAGAATTATTCTCTATTATCTACCACTTGGACAAATTTAGGCATTATTTAATTGGTAGAAAATTTATATTACGATCAGACCATAAAAGCTCGCAGTACCTGCGCACATTTAAAAACCCAACGGGAATTCTAGCTAGATGGATTATGAAAATCCAAGACCTAGATTATGAATTTGAACATTTAAAGGGAAACCAAAACGCAGCTTGCGACTTTTTGAGTAGATATCCAGAAAATGATCAGTCGGAAGATGAAGAAAATGAAGTTAATGCTATCAATGCTAAAAGCAAACATGGATGTAAGAATAACAAAGTCAAAGACGCAGTAAAAGAAAATAAGATTAAGTATTGTCCCTTGTCTTTGGAAAATATAAAAAGAAAGCAAAAAAAGGAAGAAATGTGTGTAGCACTAATTGATTATTTTTTGAATGATGAGGCGTTACTTGATAAATTCAAAACTCTTAGAAAAGAGATAGATAATTTTTACTACGACCTTGATGAAAAAATACTGTTTAGAATTGTGACTGCTGAGACAAATAGAAACCAAACCTAGATAATACCTGTATTACCACAAAACTTGATAGGGCCTGCATTTGAATATTTTCATTCGGACACAGGTGGACATTTAGGAGTTATGAAAACGTTCCATAAGTTAAAACAATACTTTTACGTACAATCAGCACTGACAAAACTTAAAGAATGTGTAAGTACATGCGAAGCATGTAATTTGAGAAAAATTCCCCCCGCTGATCCAACTCCTCCAATGGGAAGGGTCCCAGTAGCAAAATACTCCATTAAGATTTTCTCATGTGAACTATTCGGGACACGTGGAGGCTGACCTGTTTCTAGCAGAGGCCATACGAGTATTCTTTCGGTTGTAGATCATTTGTCCGGAGGTACTTTTGCAAAAGCATTAAAAAATCAAGGTGCTTATGCCACGAGTAAGGCATTAGCAAAATTATTTTTACAATTTGGCATTCCTAATAAAATTTTGAGCGACAACGGGAGCAATTTTGTTGCAAAAGTAACAAAATATTTAATGAGTTTCCTTAATATAGAGAAAATGGTGACAGCACCGTACCATCCACAAGCTAATGGCAAAATATAAAACAGACATAAAATATTTTCTAACGTTATAAGTATTTATACGAAAGACAATAGGAGCGACTGGGATAAATTCTTACCTTAATTAACTAACTTAATCAACACTGCTTATTCCTAAGAAACAAAATAAAATCAATTTTATTTAATTTTTGTTCTATATTTTATAATCCGTTTTTATTATATTATTTAATCTCGGAAATATTATAACGACTCAGAAGATTATAAACAAGAATTCATAAATAGAATGAGGAAAACTTATAAGATAGTTAGGCAAGAATTGGAAAAATGTAAAATAAACCAAGAGCTAAGAAACCAACCCAAAATTAAGGGGAATATAGATTTCAAAGTAGGAGACTTCGTTTACCTAAAGAACGAGGTGAAAACGGAAGGAAAAAAAACTTTCCAACAAATATTCTGGGCCTTGCAGAATAGTCAAAAAGTATGATCATGAATATACCTTTAAAATGGAGAACCCCGATAGTGGAAAAACTTACAAGGCGCATGTAAGCCGAATAAAAACAGCCAAATTTCCAGAGAGATGGGATTCCCATCACTCTTCGACTGACTCGTCAGATTCGGAAAATGACGCCCCGTCATTCGGACAATGAGCCCCCTAGGTCAAGACTGGCAGAGCTAAAACCCTTTAATTTCAAACAAGATTATTTTGAAAATGAAAGTGATGAACAAAACTTTGAAGAATTTTTAGCAATGGAAAATCTAGTTGTTCCTAAGAAAAAATCCCTAATACCAGGATTTTTTCCTGAAATAAAAACACCAAAAAGCACAAAAAGTTAGCCATTGGCGGGCGTGGGAAAATTGTATTATTCAAGATCTCCAAAAAACCAAAGCGCTTCCGATAGGATTTCGTCACCACGTCCCCCCAAAAAGATTTCCTGACGATCTGTTTTCCCCTACACCACAAATAGACAGGCCTCTGTCCTTCCAAGAAGAATTAAAAAGAGCTGTGGAAACCCCCGGTATTACTGTAAAGAAAACTCCTCCCAAAAATTTAACTAAAACAAACCTGAGAGAAGCTATGGATTTAATAAATTTTCCCATAAAAACGAGTCAAAGTACATTGCCCGGAAATAAAACTCCAAAGGATGACCAGCAAGGTCTATATCATGATATAACGGTGTCCAAGGTCAAACCCAAACACGACTGGACGTGGACTTCACGGAGGGAATCCCTATTGCAAAGAATGCCCCATCCCCCTGAAGACATGGCCTTCAAACAGTGGAGGAACCCCGCAAAAACTATTGATTCCTCCCAAAGCTCTCATGAATCTTTTAAATCCCCCGAGTTGAGGACTCAAGGCGAGGACTTAGAGAATAAACCTTCTACTTCCAGGGGAGTGGAAATTTACGAAGGAATGGCAGGTGGTACCACAAAAAGTGCCACCTTTAAAAGTTCCAATCCAGATTCGTCGGCAACCAGTTCTGAAGAGTCTGAAGTCGAATCAGACCGAATAGTAGCTAAAGAAATAGGGAAATCTAGGCCGACCTCAGAAGCCTCACACGTGAAAAAAACGAAATTAACCGGCAAATTTCTTTTTAAAAAAAACTAAAAAAAATATGACATTTTTTCGATAGAAAACCCGAAAAAGAAAAAACTCAAAGAAACAGAGTAGAACCTCACGACACAGTCAGGTAGAACTGTTAAAAAACCTTACAGATGGAAATATCACTAATTAATGAAGAGAAAAATTACAAATATATTAATTTAACAACATAATAAATTAAAAAGTGCGCAATTAAAGCTAACCAAGACAATATTAATGAAAAAAAAAAAATAAAATAATACGCGTAAGTTAAACCCGTTTACGATCACGTAAAATAACCAACGGTAGGACGCTAGTAGTCTACCGAGACCGACACCTCGCGTAGGACCAAGTTTTGTGGGACGCCTGGGTATGAAATCAAGGCCCTTTTTGCTTTTATCTTTTGGTTTTTGGCGGTCCCATGGTTTTTTACATTAAAAAGCGACCCAGGTCCAAACATAAGAAGGTTCTGTCTCCCCTACCGACCGTGTTATCAACGACAAAATCATAGATCCTAAGCGTGTTGTTGTTATACTTGGTCATTGGACACCAGGTATAAGGACAACACGTAGGGAATCATATGGAATTCAACTTATTTAGCTAGAACATGATCTAAATCGTGTTTAACTCTATTTTTAAGTTTTTAGTGTTTAGTCATCCCCTTTACTTGCAAAGGAACTAGGGAAATCAACCCTCATTGTAATAAAGGTCGATGTCATCAAAAAAAAATTACCAGGACAGAAAGGTCTAATTATGGGCTGATCGTGTTCATAGTTTTGAACTGTGGGGTGATCATGTTCATGGTTCCAATTGTGAACATTTTCAGATCATGAAAATGGAACCAAAACCTACTCGAAGGGCGATAATTGATACAGAGTTCATTAGCATAGTGAATGCGAAGGAAAACATTATATATTAGGCAGCCATGTTAGCCGTGGACGAACAAGGAAATAAAATATATGAGAAAAAATGGGAGGTAACCTACAACCTTAAAGGGTATGCTCCCCACACTTATAGGTATGGTTTAGCACTTGCAAAGTCTCCCAAGTATCGCCCGGCTAGAGGGGAGGTCAAAACAAAATATAGGAAAAGAAGCGAAAAGCAACTCGGCTGTCTACAATTATTGATAAGACTCCTACAAAAGAACCTCAATATCAAGTATTTCTATTGCAAGGGACCCACTCAAACAGACTTATTACTTCTCGATAAATGTAGAGCCCCCAAAATTTGCTATAACCTCGAAAAAAAATCCCCAATGTGTCAAATATGAAGGTATACATCATCCTTTAGCGGAAATTCAATATTACAAAAAATTTTTATTTGACCCTGAATCTGAAGAATACACATCTATCGGTAGCAAATTATTCCTGAAACGTGTGAAAATTTGCCAAAGGAAAAGAGACACCCATAAAAATAATAACAAGAAAATAAAGAAAAGTTCCTAAACTCGAAACTACCCATTAGTAGATGACTCCTGAAGAAATTAGCCTCCTATGCAGAAGCTATTTTTGAATAGCGCAGATTATAATTGTTTTAGGCCTACGAAAAAGTTAGTATACCAGTTTAATTATGTACTGTACGCCTGCTTACATATATTTTCATTACTCAAGAAACATAATGCAAAAAAAAAAAAGATTACTATCTAAACTTTAATGTTATATATAAACCAGTCTTAGAGACATATAACTGCCAGAATTAAGTTCTAAAATCCTAACCTTACTTTCCTAACCTATTTAATCATTAAATAATCATTCTGTTTTACGCTCACAAGTCAGTTTTCCTTGGCCAATGCCACAAAATGATTACAAAAAAAAGGGAGTATACAAAATAAGTTTACAAAAAAAGAGGTACAATAAATGATAAATTAATTCTAGAAACAAACAAGAAGATGATTCCTAAGAATATCATCCTTATCCTCGTTGTTCACGCAGTGGCCCAAGACGTTGTAAAACACGGAGTAATATTCAAGCATGAAAATTCACTCCTAGTTAGCCATGACGCATGGAAAATCTTTATGAAATTGGATCCCAAACCTTATGAAACCTTGTTCCGGCAAGTAACAAGGATAAAAAAAAACACAAATGAACTCAAGGAATCTATATTTCAATACCTTAGATCGAACAAAGGATTACAGGCCATTAAAATAATACATAAAAAAGATAATAAAGAATTTCAGACGTCATTCATACCCAAACCAAACTCAACCTTCGTAATAGATTAGCCAGATGAAAAAAGGACAGGAATCGACATGGCATTCGGAACGAGCACTGAGGAAGACAGAGAGAAAAGACTTGCTAATAATATTGAAGACTCAGCAAAAGACGTTGCTAAAACGAAATTAATGCAAAACCCTCAACTACCGATTACAGAGAAAGGAAAACCTTACAATGGAAATCACGCAACGAACAACGAACAACCGTTACCCAATCCAAATGAGAAAAGTACACAAAAAATTTCAACTCATCAAGCCTACTTAATACTATATAGACAAAGATTACAAGCCCTATTTGAATTATTCAACACGGAAATACAAAAATTAAAACAAAGTACCACGAAGATTTTCGAAGTATTCTTTCAAAGAAATAAATACCGTAGATCTACAGGCCTAATTCCCATCATCGGAGAACTCGCCTCCCAACTCTTCGGTTTAACGACAGAGGAAGACATAAACAGCCTAAGGGAAAGTTTAAGAAAGTTGAACAATGCCATGAACGTAACATTACACGTTCAAGAGATACAAGCCAGTGTAGCACATTACCAGGGAGATAAAATCGATATGATATCTAAGAGAATCTCGAAAACCATAAACTAAATGAATTACTTAAGGAATGAAGTGGACCGCGTGGTAATAGACGCGAGCTTAACCATGATTTCACTCGACACAATTACCATGTCATTACTAAATTTGGCGACAGACGTCAGCAAGTTCGAGTTTGCACTATTTGCCCTCACGGGAGGAACTTTGTCCTACGACCTAGTAGGTCCTTCTAGCCTAAAATGTATGTTAGACAAAATAAAAATGCACCTAACATTTGGCTTACATCTGCCCCTAGAACCAGAAGTATCAAATTTATACCATTACTATACTAAGCTAAAAGTCCACATCACGGAAATAAATGCACAGCTATTTGTAGTAGTAACAATTCCATTGATAAATCAACAATCCGTTTACGACCTGTGCAAAATTTCGACCTTCCCGGCGAACATAAAGAAAACGAATTCATTTATGACCATCACGCCTGAAGCAGAGTATTTGCTTATTGATCAAGATAGACGAAAATACGCCCTAGCCAATCCACAAGACTTAAAAGAGTGCGTACCATTCAAAAACTTAGTATGCCAACTCACGTTACCTATTTATAACGTCAAACCTGGATCCTGTATGTTAGACATATTTTTGAAAGACACACAACAGGAAGAAACACCGAATTCATGCGAAGCCGTGGTAGGAAGTACTAAGCGAGAAATATTCATTCACCTAAAAAATGACCTTTGGTTATTCTCAGTTCCAAGAGAAACCGTCGGAACTCTGTCTTGTTACAACAATACGGAAAGAGTAGAACCAAGTTACAAGACAGAAGTACTGTTAAAAAACGTGGGTACGATAACCATAAAACAAGGGTGTCGACTCGTAACTAAAGAGTCAACCGTCCGAAAGCCGTTAATTTCCACAAGCACAAAGGTAATAAGTCCCGAAATAACCAACTTCAAGGTGATCAACCTGTCGTACACTATTCCCAAACTAGAAAACGAGGAAATAAAAACCTTGGTATGGTCGAAAATAGAGAAAAATAAAGGAACGATAAGGCTTACAAAAATAAGAGAGGCATTAGATTCACAGATTCCCCTATTTACAAACGAAGACCAAAGATTAGCGTATGTAGATAATAAATACGGATTGTTCTCGACCAATTTCTGGTGGAACATATTATCGGCCGTATGTTTCGTATTCGCAACCTCCCTGACCCTAAAAACCCTATTGACTTTTAATTACGGAAAAGTCTTAAGAATAAAAAGAAGAAAACAAAAAGAAGAACACGGAGAAACAGCTGAAATGCTGAGAATAAACCCGGAGCCACATGAGAACGTCTAAGCCAAGAAATAGGGAAGACATCAGAAAACCAGTGGGTATAGAGGTCTCCACTAGCCCTTGTTATGTCTTGTTCCCTCATTGTAGTATCGTTTGCGTAAAACTGTGTGGTTATGACGCTGCAACATGCGTTTCTTAAACAGCACGGACTTGCGTGAACAATGCAGGCATGAAAAAATATTGTAAAAGTAGACCTCAAACTTAATAATGTAGGGTAAATTATGTTTATTTAATATCGATATTTTCGTTATCCAAACAAATTGAAGACATTTCTGTTTTAGATTTTCATTGTGAGTGCTAATATTAGTGTATTTATTTAATTCTGTCTCATAGCTAAGAAATTATAACCCAATTAATTCGTGAATTATTGTATGTGTATTTACTTAAAAGAACATGTGATTCTGCCGCGTTGTTTTTATTACAGGAAAGTAAATGAACGCTTTAGTCATTGAGTATTACAATAAGCTGCCCAGTACAAATACGACCCAGTAACATCTATTTTTATCACATCTCAAACAGAGAAGAGTGCTCACCATAACTTCAGGCAAATTTCATCCCAGCTACGTCTATGAAAACAACAGTTACCTTCGGCCGTCGTTTCTTCGACCATGAACCAAATTATGTATCAGGTAACACTATATTTGAACCTCAGTATCAAGTGCTTTAACGAGCTATATAATCAGATAAACGCTGAGAAACCCATCGGTCAGTACAAGATATAAATACGTAGATATCGCTGTTGATACTCACTATGGACCCCAGAATAATTTGACAGTATAGTGATGATATTTGAAGCTAAACGATATTATACTATATTTAAAGTTAAATTATACTTAAAGACATTTGAATATATTTGAAGACGAAATTAAAGACAATTTGAATTTTAATTCTGAGAAATCTATTGATCAGCACAGGATAAACAATATTTAAAGTTAAATGACACTTAAAGACATTTGAGGATATTTGAAGCAGAAATAAAAGACAATTTGAACTTTAACTCTGAGAAGACCATCGAGCAGCACAAGATAAACGATATTTAACAATATTTGAAGTTAAATGATAATTGAAGATATTTGAAGCTGAAGTTAAAGACAGTATATTAAGAGAGTCACTATAATATGACGACAACCCATTTCAAAAGGCACAAATGAACAATTTTACGCAAAAATACATTCTCTAAGTGCCCCAAAATCCTAAAAACGATATGCTGATAAGAAAAACACCAACACCTGTAGTGGGAAGAATCATTTCCCAGTTGACTATTAGAACGGTATTTAACGGTCATTTCCCAGTTGACTATTAGGAAAAACCTACCGTGTAAAGACAACAAGACTCAAACTGTTCGATGAAGAAACCATAACGTAAGTGCTTCGAAATTTTTGCCACAACAAAAGGAGTGAAGGACAGTAATTTACAACAGAAGGGTGTAGTACACTAAGGACACGAAAGGTGATGAATAGATGTGAAGCTACAAGTGTTACTTCCTAACAGCTTTGACAATTCAAAAATCTAAATAGTGAAAGTGTTTTAATGTCATCTGTGAATATGTTGAACCAAATATTGTATGATATAAATCATTTATGTATGTACCAAAAGTAGAATTAGGTGTAATATTATTATGTTATTCATTTAACGTTGTTTATATAGTATGTATTACTTAATATAGAAATCAAAAACAAAAAAAAAAAGAACTAATTTAAAATTATAATTTTCCAAACATTTTTAGAAAATTAAAATCAATAATTTTTTTATATAGATAAAAAAAAAAAAAATCTTTATTATATTAGCTGACAAAGAATCAAAAATAATCTGATACCAGTAGATTAATTTTATATAGGGATATATAAAAAAACAATAAAAATAATTTACAAACTTTAAAAATCCTGAGGGGCAGTAACTAATGTCGGGACGTCATTATTTCATGGGAAGGGTGATATGTACCGGGAGTAAAACACAGTGTATTTGAAATACCAAAATAAAGTTCCTTCTTTAGTTCGGACTCTATAATTAAGCTAAATCTAGTTTCAAAAATGGAAAAGTTCTTAATCAGCAAAGAAAAGAAATTGCAGTCTTTGGATTTCGCTAAGACAGTGAGCAATAAGAAAAGTGCTACGCACAATATTTTTAAGGAAGTTTAAACGATAAGAACCGTGTGAACGCCTAAATCATCAAAAATATTTAAGACGTATTACTGGACGCGGGGTCGCGTCCTTGGGCCAAGTAAGCCAATGGCAGGCAGTCCCTAGAGCGCAGGACGAAAGAACTGCGTTTGGGAGTGGGGTAAATGTGCATTTTTTATTTCAATCTCTATCCAGATTTGAAACGATTAGTACCTTAGAACTAGAGAGATTCTGACGAATTTGTTGTATTTTGGTCACCGTTATTGTCATAGAAGCGAATTGTTCCTGTGCGACCAAGCATGTACGTTCAATATATCTTTTGTCCTTTTACCTGTGTTTGTTTCTCTTATATGTCTGAGTCTAGTCCGATAATAGGTAATTAGTTCGCCAGTCTCCATGGTAAATGCTCCCAAAGGAACCTGATCTCCAGATAGGTCAAGAAAGAAGAAGCCATAATTGTATATCTACATGTTCAATTTTCTTTCATTAATTGAGAGCGGCGCCCGCCTAGTTGACACAATCTCCAGCGCTATAAGTGGCGCTATAGGAGAAATCTCTATCGCCACGAGCAAATCTTTTCTATTACCGCAAATAATTCTTCAATGGTACATTTGCATTTCGTTGTGTTCTCATCATTTTTCAATACCCCCTTCAACACGCCCTAAAAGTTTCAGCTTAATATCCTTAGCTGTTCCTGAGATACCGCAGACACACCCGTTTGATTACATAGTTGCGCATAGCATCTTTTGATTTAGATTAAAGTCTCCCTCAACAATCACTGAAGCTTTACCTTAATATCATTAGCCTTTACAAACTTACCCAGGATAAAAATCTATCCCCCGCCATTCCCAATAATAAGTCCTGTGTGTAACCAATGGGCAAATTGCATAGTTTACAACAGTTCCCCTGAGGGCAGGGGGAGGGTATTATCACCCACGAGGCACAGTTATTTGACCTTCAGATTATTTTGAAAAACTGGCAATGTCAAAGTTTTGATCAGCGTTGACAAGAGAAATTAAGAAGTGCGAGGGTTGGCTGGTTGACCTCAAATCATTTTCCAACATCCCCTTGAGCATGCCCTGAACGGCTTTTTTGACGCAAGTAGGATGAAACATTCCGTCCTTTCTTAATGATAATTTTTTATGTGAGTAATAACAAAAATACATAATTTGCAACCCTTACCCCGGGAGCTATGGAGGCTATGGGTTGCTTGACATCTTCGGAAGAATAGTCATTCGACCTTTCGACTATTTTGAACAAAATGGTTATTTAAAAACTCTGATAATTTCTTAGGGGAGGTATATCTAAAAGGGCAAAGGGGAGGGATGCTTGCCTTACGATTACTTTTCAACATCCTCGTCAACTTGAACTATAAGTTTCAACTTAATACCCTCAGCTGCTCCTGAGATATTGCTGAAACATCGTTTTGACAGCCAGCATGGACATAGTACGTTTTGATTTTGTTCAAAACTCCCTTCAGAAGTTTTGGAAAGTTTTACTTTAATATCCAAAGCCTTTTGGAGACTCGGGAGCAACCACGCCCATCTTTCACCACAAAAAAAAAAATCGATTTGTCGAAAATGGACAACTTCTATAACTTGCAGATTTGCCTCAATGGCTTTGAGGCGGGTCATGTAATCCCTGGAGGCAAAGTTCTTTGCCCTTCAGACTATTTTTAGCATAATGGCTATTTCGAATTTTTATCTATTGTCTTTAGGAGCAGGGAGCTGAAAAAAAGTGAGGAGGAGGAGGCGGTTGGTTACAATTTGACTATTTTTCAACATCTCCCGAACGTTTCAACTTAATACCCTCAGCCACTCCTGATATATTGCTGATAGGAGTATTTTGCCAACCAGATAAAAAGGTACATGATTGCACGTTCCTTATTTGGACGTGTCCTTGGATATAGGTATACTGAGGATACTGAGGATACATATAAGGATGCTAGGAAGTAAAGAAAATACAGATATTTGGACAACCAGATTGCACATAGTGTGTTCTAATTTTATACAACATCCCCTTCAACATTTCCTGAAGGTTTCTCCTTAATACCCAAGCCCCTGTTTGGGTATTCGGGATGGAGCATACCCCTCTTTCCTAATAACTAACCATTTTGTACATAATAGGTAACTTGCATAACTTATAGCCCGTGCCCAGGGAGCTGTGGGGGACCCTAGAGACGTAGTTATTTGACCTTTACACTATTTTGAAAACAATGGATAACTCAAAACTTTGATCGGATGTCTTTGGATGAGCACATATAGTTTTCAATAAAACGCAAATGGTGTAATAGGCTTGAAATTTCTTACAGCTAGGGGAGGAGGGGCCAGTCAAAAGCCAAAACCCTGTTGGTAGCAATTTTTCTTCATTTTAAGATTGACTTGAACATTCAATTTAGTTTTTACTTCTTCTGAGATTTATTTAATCATCTACATCAGTGATTGTTAAATTTATGCTTTATATGGTTATTTTCTTTAGTTTCTGTTCGTTTTGACTTTCATATATTCTTTCATAATAATTTCTGGTATATCGTTTTAAGTTTGGCTTATTATAGGAGTTTATTTTTTCTCGTCTTAAGTTTAACCGGGCTCTTTGTTTAACTTTAAAAACTTTCTTTTTTGGAAAGTTTTTTTTTATTAATATGTTGTAAAACGTGGGCTGTAAAACGTGGGATATTGGGTGAGCTATTGTCGCGAAATTTTCTAAAATCATTGCCTGGCTCAAAAGGATCAAATATTTTGTTAGGCCAATAGCAAGGGGCGAAAAGGCTAAGAAATGGGTCAAAACCTTTTTTTGCTGGTCAGTTTGAATCTTGAAGCTGTAAGTCCTTGGACTTAGAGGACCTAATTGAACATGAAATCTGGGTATGCCTCTCCACAGCAACAAAAATGGACCTTCTAAGAGAGTGTCAATCGCGGGGGGGGGTCTCAAGATTTGGATTTGGAAGAGGGAGAGAATGAAAAATAATATGTGTATCCTGGTCATCAAAATACCGTTCCTACAATATTTCATGATCAGTTTAGGTTAGGGAAGTATTCAGAGGATAGGGTATGCAGACTTCGAAATAGAACTCGGTAAAATAGGTTTTTAATTTAAATTAAAAAATAATGTGTTCCTCCAGAATATCAAAACATCATACATTAAATATCTCAAAAACAGCTTCAGGGACAAAGTATAAGCTTTCAGGTTATTTATTTAGTTGTTGCTTATATTGATTTTGTTGTTGTTGTTGTTGTATCCCCCTTGTATCCCTGGCCATAGAGCCTTTCGAGGGGTAATAAGAGTAATGTATTTCAAATCTGTATTTATTGGTGAACTAACTTACTTACTTACTTACTTACAAGTTGCGTAGCAAAATAAATGAGGGGAGGCAGAGGGGATTTCAAAGTTTATTTTGTGGAGAGAGTCTAAACTTGTTTTGTTTTTGGTCAACCAAAAGACTTTTACACCGTTAGCAGCTATATAACTTCAAATATGTTCTCGGTTAAGCAGTGAAGTAAATCAAAGTAGGCTCATACGTGCTGGGAAGCGTTAAAACTATCAGTGAGTTATTTCTTTATTTTATTTTAAAGTTTTAACATAGGAGAGAGGATAAAGAGGGGCTAAAGAGGGGACAAAGAGAGCCAGAAAACTTGATTTAAAAATTCGTCACATTCAGTCATTGTGTTACTATATTTTACAAACACTAGTGTCTTTTTTTCCAAATTAATTAAAAAAACATTCCGAAAAATACGTTTTTCAAAGAAAAGTAATGGCCATTTTAAACTTAAGCTCAGTAGATACAAATACCTTTTAAAATTCAAACTCAAAACAACCAGAAATTATTATTAAAGAATAAATGAAACCCAAAACGAACAGAAATTAAATAAACAATCATAGCAAAAACATACAAAAAGTAATAATATAAATAAACAAATAGATCTTAAAGCGAGTAATGCTTAGATTGAATATGAAAACCAAGTTTAAAACGAAAAAACTATTTTGCTATTAAAGTATAACGAACTTAAAACGAACAGAAATTAAATAAAAAATCAGTGCGAACAAACATACGATAGATATTAATGTAGATGAATAAATAAATTTTAAAACGAGTGGAACTTAAATTGAACATGCAAATCAAGCTTGAAACGAACAAAAATCACCTCAAACAAGAGTTTTGGTATGACCTCCTTCTCTCACTGTAAAAGTCTAAAACCTACTGCATCATTGGCGCTTTACTGAAAACCAATTTTATGACAAATATTTTCTTTTGTACTTAATATTGAAAATAAACATTAAAATTATGGTAACATTTTGAACTGTTGAGCTTTCAGCGATTAATATCATTATACGTCAAATATTCATTTTAATTTATTAGCTCTTTCTTAAGTTGTTAAAAACAAATATAGTTTCCCTACAAACAAGTGTTGGGATACTGCCTCCTTTCCTAGCTGTAAATAAAACCAAAAGCCTACTCCGTCATTGGCGCTTAACTGAAAACGGATTATATTACAAATATTTTCTTTTGCAGTTCTTACAGTATTGAAAATAAAAATAAAATTACAGTGAAATAAATTCTTGAACTGATGGATCTTTAAACAATTAATATCATTATACATCAAATATTCAATTTGATGTTGTTTATACTTTCCAAGACTTCTCAAGACGCATATAGTTTTCAGTAAAGCACCAATGACGCAGTAGGTTTCAGACTTTTACAGTGAGAGAAGGAGGTCATACCCAAACTCTTGTTTGTGGGGATTTTTGTTCGTTTCGAGCTTTATTTGCATATTAAATTTAAGTTTAACTCGTTTTAAGATTTCTTTATTAATTTACATTAATATCTATGGTATGTTTGTTTGCATTGATTGTTTATTTAATTTCTGTTTGTTTTAAGTTTCATTTATACTTCAAAAGTTTTAAGATCTATTTATTCATTTATATTATTACTTGTTGCATGTTTTTGCTATGATTGTTTATTTAATTTCTGTTTATTTAATTACTTTTCTTTGAAAAATTTATTTTTAGGAAAGGTTTTTAATTATTTTTTTTTGTTTTTGATTGCAAAAAATTTCAAGTTTTTAAGAAATTCCTTATTTCAAAATTAAACTTTAAAAAGAATCAAATATTCATCAAAGTAACAAAATTGATATCAAAGTTGCAATATTAAAGTGAAAAAATGGGTTTCTGTCAACTTTAGAGTTCTTATTATCTGGTGTTTGAGCTATTTGTAACAAAATGGCTATCTCAAAATTTTGTCGGATGGGCTTGGAGAAAAAGGGCATGGGGGACTAGATTAAGCTTTTGTCTCTTTTGACTCTTTAAAAGTGAGCTAGAACTTTCTATTTTCAATCAAATGAGCTCTCTCTGAAGTTTATACGAGTATCCGTTCTATAAGAACTATATATATCCCCAGAATTTAACTTACAACGCCTATCCCTGGGCCCTGGGGGGTTATGTCGACCCTGGAGTCTTATAATTAAATGGTCACCTGAAATCTTTATCGAATGGGTTTATCCATCCGATACACCAAAATGCAGGGAGGGTGGGAGGGGCTGGTTGCCCTCTGATCGATCTTTTTTCACTCTGAGAAAATGAACTACAACTTTTAATTTCCATTCAAATGAACCCTCTCTGAAGTTTATACGAGCATACCTTCCATAAGAACCATATATGCCCCCACAGCAATACTTACAACCCCGGCCCCGGCCCGGGGGGGGGGGGGTTGTCGACACAGGAGTTTTTCTTATTTGATCTTTGAACTATTTTGGACGAAATGACCATATGTAAAGGAGTTTTTGTCATATGATTTTTGAACTATTTTCAACAAAATAGCTACCTCAAATTTTTTATCAGATGTATTTGGGAAAAAGGCTTGGGGGAGACAGTTGCCCTCTGATCACTTTTAACTCTTAAAAAGGGCATTAGAACTCTCGATTTTCAATTGAATGAGCCCCCTTTGAAGTTTATACGATGACCCCTTCTATATAACGTGCCTCTGGGAAAAAACAAATGGAGTGTGGGGGGAGGCTAAATACCCTCCAATCAGTTTTGAGTCTTAAAAAGTGAATTAAAAATTTCAATTTTCAATCAAATGAGCCCTCTAGGAATTTCATGCGAGCGTTCCTTCCATAACAACCATATGTGCCCCTAGGACATAATTTACAACGCCTACTCCCTGGCCCTGGGGGGCTGTGTCGACACCGGAGTTTTTTGTTATCTGAGCTTCGAACTATTTTTAACAGAATGTCTATCTCAAATTTTATCTCATGCATTTAGAGCGTGGAAGAAGGGGGGCTAGTTGCCCTTCGATCTCTTTTGAATCTTAAAAAGTGAGCAAGAACTTTCAATTTCAAATCAAATGAGCCCTCTTCCAAGTTTATACGAGCCCTCCTTCCATAAGAACTGTATATGCCCCTAGAGCATTACTCATAACGCCTGCCTCCTGGCCCCGGCGGGTTCAGTCAACACAGGAATTTTTCTTATCTGACCTTTGATCTATTTTTAATTATATGGCTATTATAAAAATTTTATCAGATGGGCTTGGGAAAAAAAGGTGTGTGTGGGAGGGGGGCTATTTGCCCTCGGATATTTTTGACTCTTAAAAATTGAACTAGAACTTTCAATTTCCAATCAAATGAGCCTGTTCTGAAGTTTATACGAGCATCCCTTTCATAGGAGCCATATACACCCCCAGGGCAAAACTTACAACGCCTATCCCCCGAGCTCTGGGGGGCGTTTTTGTTATCTAATTTTTGAACAATTTCCAAAAAACTGGCTATCTCAAAATTTTTAGCTGACGGGTATGGGGAAAAACGAGCGTGGGGGGCTAGTTCAACTCCATTGACTCTTAAAAAGTAAAATAGAACTTTCAATTTCCAATCAAATGAGCCCTCTATGAAGTTTATACGAGCTTTCCTTTCATAAGAACCAGATGCCCTTAGGGCATAGCTTAGAACGCCTTCTCCTTTGCCCAGGGGGTTCTATTGACACCGGATTTTTTCTTATCCGACCTTTGAACTATTTTTAGCAATATGTCTATCTTAAAATTTTCATCGGATGGGTTTTTAAAAAGACGGCGTGGGGGGGGGGGGGCTAGCTGCCCTTGGATCTCTTTTGACTATTAAAAAGTGAGCTCGAACTTTCAATATCCAATCAAATCAGCCCTCTCTGAAGTTTATACAAGCATCACTTTGATACGAACAATATATGCCCAGGGCATAACATACAACGCCTGCCCCAAGGCCCTGAGGGTTGTGACGACACCTGAGTTTTTGTTATCTGACTTTCGAGAAATTTTTAACTTAATGGCTATTTCAAAATTTTTATTGGATGTATTTGGGGAAAAGGGTCGTGGGGGGACTGCCCTCCAATCTCTTTTGACTCTAAAACTTGACTAGAACTTTCAATTTCCAATCAAATGAGCCATCTCTGAATTTTTTACGAGCATCCCTTCAATAAAAACCATTTATTCCCCCAGGGCATGACTTAAAACACCTGCCCTCGGGCCCTGAGGGACTTTGTTGACCCCTGAGTTTTCGTTTTATGGTCTTTGAACTATTTAAAAAAAAGGGCAGGGGGGCTAGGTGCCCTCCAATCTCTTTTGACTCTTAAAAAGTGAACTATAAGTTTCAATATCCAATAAAATGATCCTTCTTTGAAGTTAATACGAGCTTCCCTTCCATTACACCCATATATGCCCTCTGGGCACAACTTACACATCCTAAACCCGGGCCCTGGTGGGTTGTGTCGACACCAGAATTTTTGTTATATGATGTTTCAACTATTATTAACAAAATAGCTATCTTAGAATTGTTATTGGATGCATTTGGGTGGGGGGAGAGTCTGGGGGAGCTGGATACTCTCCAATATCTTTTGACGCTTAAAAAGTGAACTAGAACTTTCAATTTCCAATCAAATGAGCCCTCTTGGAAGTATATTCGAGCATTCCTTCCATAAGATCTATATATGTCCTCAGGGCATAACTTATAACCCTTGCACCTGAAGATTGTGGGGGGCTTGTTGTGGTCAAACATATCATTTCCAGAACATTCAACTACGTTGAAAAAAATGGCTATATCAAAATTTTGATTGGATGTGTTTGGAGAAATGGTGGGCGTGGAAGGGGTGTCAGTTGCCTTAGAATCACTTTCGACTATTAAAAAGGGAACTAGCCATTTAAATTTCAAATCGAATGAGCCCTTTCAGAAGTTTCTACGATAACGATGTCTATACAAAACCTTATATGCCCCCAGGGTATAACTTACAACCCTTACCCTGAGGGCTGTGGAGGAGTTGTCATCATCAAAGACCTAATTTTCAGAACTTAAAACTACGTTTAATAAAATGGCTGTCTCAAAATTTTGATTGGGTGTGTTTGGGAAAAGGTGGGCATGAGAGTGGGGTTAGTTGCCCTCAAATCACTTTCGACTATTAAAAAGGGCACTAGCCCTTTGAATTTGCTATCCAACGAGCCTTTTTTGAAGTTTCTACGACAATGCCTTCTATAAAAGCCTTATATGCCCCTAAGGAGTAACTTAAAACCCTTGCCTTGAGGGTTATGGGGGAGTGTCCTCCTCAAAAATATATTTTCTATCTCTAAATCAACCACGCTGAACAAAATGTCTATCAAAATTTTGATTGGATGTGTTTGGGGGAAGAATGGGCGTGGAGGGCTAGTTGCCTTCCAATCAGTTTCGACTATTAAAAAGGGCACTAGCCCTTTGAATTTCCAATCGAATGAGCCTTTTTGAAGTTTCTAAGACAACGCCCTCTATAAAACACTTATATGCCCCCAGGGCATAACTTAAAAGCTTTGTCCTGAGGGTTACGGGTGAGTATCCTCCCCAAAAACATATTTTCTATCTGGAAATCAACTATGCTGAACAAAATGGTTGTCTCAAAATTTTGATTAGAAGCATTTGGGAAATGAAGGGCGAGGGAAGGACTAGATGCCCTCCAATCACATTCAACTATTAGAAAGGGCACTAGCCCTTTTAATTTCCAATCGAATGAGCCTTTTTTGAAGTTTCTACGACAAAGCCTTCTATAAAAACCTTATACGCCCCCAGGGCATAACTTAAAACCCTTGTTCCGAGGGTTGTGGGGGAGTGTTTTCCTCAAAAACATATTTTCTATCTAGAAATCAATTACGCCGAACAAAATGGGTATCTCAAAGTTTTGATTTCTATGTGTTTGGGGAAATAATGGGCGTGAGAGGGGGCTAGTTGCCCTCCAATCACTTTCGACTATTAAAAGGGGCAATAGCAATTTGAATTTCCAATCGAATTAGCCTGTTTTGAAGTTTCTACGACAACGCTTTCTATTAAAACCTTATATGCCCCTAGGGCATAACTTAAAACCCTTGCCCTGAGGGTTGTGGGGGATTTTCCTCTCTTCAAAAATATATTTTTATATATATATATATATATATATATATATATATATATATATATATATATATATATATATATATATATATATATATATATATATATATATATATATATATATATATATATATATATATATATATATATATATATATATATATATATATATATATATATATATATATATATATATATATATATATATATATATGTATATAATATATATTTTATATTTTATAAGCTGAACCAAATGGCTATCTCAAAACTTTTATTGGATGTGTTTGGGAGAATGATGAGCGTGGGGGGGGGGGCTAGTTGCCCTCCAATCACTTTTGACTATTAAAAAGGGCACTAGAACTCTCGACTTCCAATCGAATGAACCCTCTTTGAAGTTTATTCGACGACCCTTTCCATATGAAGTGCCTCTTGGAAAAAAATAATAATAAATAAATAATAATCATAATAATAAACATTGGAGCCGTATGGCCTTTACTATAGGCAATGCTATAGCGTTGCCTCTGATATGATACACATTTCATACCACGCATATAGGCTAAGGGTCTGAGCAAATACGTCACAAGCTTAGTTCAGTTACTGCATGGCAAAAAACAGGTCTTGCCATTAGCATACCGTGATGTGTACATCAGAATCGCACATGCGCGAAGGTGGAGTATGAATCTGGTGTGGTTGTAAGTGTGTTTCGCTTTCTTTTTTTTAAAAGAGTATATAGTCTTTCCCGATACTGTATATTCTCGCTACTGTGATTCTACACTTATGTGTATGAATACATACTGTATTTACCCGTATTAACTAAACAAACAATCCACAATACCCTTAAAAACAATTTCGAAAATTAATGTTTAGCTTAAAACTTAAAGGATCTCTTGTGTATCAAGTGAACTTCTAATTTTGAATTAAAAGAGCGAGGAAAGGTAAATCTAAAGACATTGAACAGATTTAGGCTATTAAAATAGTATATCTGGAGCCTATTTAAACGAATTAGGGGGATGCAGCATGAACTGTCAAGTAGAAGGTAGGGGTAAGGGGATTATCAAATGTTTTGTTAAGAGTAGGGGGTTTAATTTTATTTGACCCAACACAATTTAATGGGTTTACATCGTAGGGTCAGATGGGAATGAGAATCCGCTTAAATCTAAGCAGTGACATAAATAAGAAACTCTATGGAAACACAAATAACCATATGAGAGTATTTGTGGATTTTCGTGAATGGATTAGGCTGTCTAATTTAAACTCTGAAAGAGAGTTTGGCGGCTGAATGTACCTGAATATTTAGCTAAAATTTTCAGAGGTTGCAGGGGGACCAAATGGATCTTGAACTTTGACTTCGAACAAAAGTGAGACCAAAATCAAAAGAAACTATGTATCGATATTTTGGAAGAAGGTTTCAAGTTCTACCAGAAGGGAGACAAGCCAAGATATCCTCCCCCGCGGACACCTGGTTGAGTGAATTAAAGAGGCAGGAGACAACGGAAAATGAGTGTGTATTTGAAGATAATTGGAAGAAGAGCATCAAAGATCAAGTTTATGGCTCTATGATGGAAGAAGATGATGCTTTAATCGAGCCAGTTAGGGTAGAAGAAGCATGGAAAAGTTTAAAAGAGTTGAAGGGATGTTCAGCACCTGTTCCTGTTGGTATTCTAGCAGTTCTATGGAAGTATAGTAGAAGCGTAACATTGCAAGTTATTTCTTTGATATTTATAGCAGTTCTTCGATCTGGAATTTGGCCTAGTGAGTGGAACCTGGCAGTAGGAGTGCCGATTTTTAAAAAATGGAATAGGAATCTACATGAAAATTATAGATGTATACATTTAGGTAACACACTAAGAAAGCTAATGGCGAAGGTATTAGATAACAGACATAGAAGTTGGCTCCAGAAAACTGAAAGGCTAGCCGCGGAGCAGTCAGGATTCAGAGAGGGAAGTAGGGTAAGGGGTTCCATTTTGCTCGGAGGTATAGCAATTCCCATGTTATTTGTTCACAGGTATAGGACCATGTTATTTGCGACCTTTACGTTCCATGGCACCTTTCCATGGCAGATTACAAGACTAATTATTGCTACTGTCGTCAATTGCATATGGAATTATACAAAACCTACCAGACAGCTTTCTCGGTCAACCAGGCATGTTTCCGGACCAAGCAGACAAGTTTCTGAGTCAACTCTTAAGTTTCTAGGTCTTCACGTTCCATGGCACCTTTCCATGGCAGATTACCAGACAGAATATTGCTACGGTTGTCAATTGCATATGGAATTATACAAAACCTACCAGACAAGTTTCCGGGCCAACCAGACAAGTTTCTGGACCAACCAGACATGTTTCTGGGCCAGTCAGAGAAGTTTCAGGGTCAACTCTAGTTTGAGGATCGATAAAGTGAAATTATGTCACTATTCTAGTTTTTCTAATTTCAGAGTCAATTTCAGAGGGAAAACCAAAAATACTCAGAATCGAAAATAAACGGGATCTGTCTCATGAGCAAGGCTCAGAGTTCCTTCGTTCCTCCATTTCTGAGGGGCAGGAGAGGGGGGGGGGTCAATTTTGGAGGGAAAACCAAAAATACACAGAATCAAAAATAAATGAGACCTGCCTCAAGGGGAAGGCTCAGAGGCCCTTCGATCCCCCATTTCTGAGGGTAGGCGAGGGGGAGGGGGAGTTAATTTTGGAGGGAAAACTAAAAAATACTCAGAATCGAAAATAAATGAGATCTGCCTCAAGGGGAAGGCCCAGAGACCCTTTGTTCCCCCATTTCTGTGGGCAGGGGGGGGGTTAATTTTGGAGGGAAAACCAAAAATACTCAGAATTGAAAATATATGGGATCTGCCTCAAGAAGAAGGCTCAGAGGCCCTTCGTTCCGCCGTTTCTGAGGGCCGGGGAGGGGGGATCAATTTTGGAGGGAAAACCAAAAATACTCAGAATCGAAAAAAAATGGAATCTGCCTCAAGGAGAAGACTCAGAGGCCCTTCGTTCCCCCATTTCTACGGGAAGAGGAGGGAGGGGGGGTCAATTTTGGAGGGAAAACTAAAAATACTCAGAATCAAAAATAAATGGGATCTGCCTCAAGGGCAAGGCTCAGAGGCCCCTCGTTCCCCCATTTCTGAGGACAGGGGAGGAGGGGGTCAATTTTGGAGGGAAAACCAAAAATACACAGAATCAAAAATAAACGGGATCTGCCTCAAGGGCAAGGCTCAGAGGCCCTTCGTTCCCCCATTTCTGAGGGCAGGGGGGAGGGGTCAATTTTGGAGGGAAAACCAAAAATACTCAGAATCGAAAATAAACGGGATCTGCCTCAAGGGCAAGGCTAAGAGGCCCCTCTTTCCCCCATTTCTGTGGGTAGGGGAGGAGGGGGTCAATTTTGGAGGGAAAACCAAAAATACTCAGAATCAAAAATAAACGGGATCTGCCTCAAGGGCAAAGCTCAGAGGCCCTTCGTTCCCCCATTTCTGAGGGCAGGGGTGGAGGGCGGAGGGGTCAATTTTGGAGGGAAAACCAAAAATACTAAGAATCGAAAATAAACGGGATCTGCCTCAAGGGCAAGGCTCATAGGCCCCTCCTTCCCCCATTTCTGAGGTTTAGTATTTTGTGTTTTTACGTGCCTGAAATCATGAATTAGAATATTTAATTGGCTGTTTGAGGATTTTAAGACCTAGGTTTCTTAGATTTTCGTAGGTGTTTGTTTCCTGGGGTTTATTATTTGAGAAGTTAACTTTAGTATTTCGTGGCTTGATGTGCCTGAAATCATGAATTAGAACAGTTAATTAACTGTTTTGGTTTTCAGACCTAGGTTTTTTAGATTTTCGTGGGTGTTTGGTTCCCTGGGTTTATTATTTGAGAAGTTAACTTTAGTATTTCTTGGTTTTAATTGCCTTAAATCATGAATTAGAATATTTATTTACGTGTTTGGGTTTTCAGACCTAGTTGTTTAGATTTTCGTGGGTGTTAGGTTCCCGGGGTTTATTATTTGAGAAGTTAACTTTAGTATTTCCTGGTTTGACTTGCCTGAAATCAGGAATTAGAATATTTAATTGGCTGTTTGGGGATTTTCAGACCTAGGTTTTTTAGGTTTTCGTGTATGTTTGACTCCTGGGGTTTATTATTTGAGAAGCTAACTTTAGTATTTCGTGGTTTTACGTGCCTGAAATCATGAATTAGTATATTTAATTAACTGTTTGGGTTTTTAGACCTAGGTTTTTTAGATTTTCGTGGGTGTTTGGTTCCTGGGGTTTATTATTTGAGAAGTTAACTTTAGTATTTCGTGATTTGACGTGCCTTAAATCATGAATTAGAATATTTAATTAGCTGTTTGGGTTTTCACACCTAGTTTTTTAGATTTTTGTGGGTGTTAGGTTCCTGGGGTTTATTATTTGAGAAGTTAACTTTAGTATTTCCTGGTTTGACTTGCCTGAAATCATGAATTAGAATATTTAATTGGCTGTTTGGGGATTTTCAGACCTATGTTTTTTAGATTTTTGTGGGTGTTAGGCTCCCAGTGTTTATTATTTGAGAACTTAAGTGTCGTATTTCTTGGTTTTACTTGCCTGAAATCATTAATTAAAATATTTAATTAGCTGTTTAGGGTTTTCAGACCTAGGTTTTTTAGGTTTTCGTGTATGTTTGACTCCTGATGTTTATTATTTGAGAAGTTAACTTTAGTATTTCGTGGTTTTACGTGCCTGAAATCATGAATTAGAATAGTTAATTAGCTGTTTGGGTTTTCAGACCTAATTTTTTAGATTTTCGTGGGTGTTAGGTTCCTAGGGTTTATTATTTGAGAAGTTAACTTTAGTATTTCGTGGTTTGACTTGCCTGAAATCATGAACTAGAATAGTTAATTGACTGTTAGGGGATTTTCAGACTTAGTTTTTTAGATTTTCGTGGGTATTTGACTCCTGGTGTTTATTATTTGAGAAGTTAACTTTAGTATTTTGTGGTTTTACGTGCCTGAAACCATGAATTAGAATAGTTAATTAGCTGTTGAGGGTTTTCAGATCTACGTTTTTTAGATTTTCGTGGGTGTTTGGTTCCAGGGGTTTATTATTTGAGAATTTAACTTTAGTATTTCGTGATTTGACGTGCCTGAAATCCTGAACTAGAATAGTTAATTAGCTGTTTGGGTTTTCAGACTTAGTTTTTTAGATTTTCATGGGTGTTAGGTTCCTGGGGTTTATTATTTGAGAAGTTAACTTTATTATTTCGTGGTTTGACTTGCCTGAAATCATGAATTAGAATATTTAATTGGCTGTTTGGGGATTTTCAGACCTAGGTTTCTTAGGTTTTCGTGTGTGTTTGACTCCTGGGGTTTATTATTTGAGAAGTTAACTTTAGTATTTTTTGGTTTTACGTGCCTGAAATCATAAATTAGAATAGTTAACTAGCTGTTTAGGGTTTTCAGACCTAGGTTTTTTAGATTTTCGTGGGTGTTTGTTTCCTGGAGTTTATTATTTGAGAAGTTAACTTTAGTATTTCGTGATTTGAAGTGCCTGAAATCATGAATTAGAATATTTAATTATCTGTTTGGGTTTTCAGACCTAGTTTTTTTAGGTTTTCGTGTGTGTTTGATTCCTGGGGTTTATTATTTGAGAAGTTAACTTTAGTATTTTGTGGTTTTTTCGTGCCTGAAATCATGAATTAGAATATTTAATTGGCTGTTTGAGGATTTTCAGACCTAGGTTTTTTAGATTTTCGTAGGTGTTTGTTTCCTGGGGTTTATTATTTGAGAAGTTAACTTTAGTATTTCGTGTCTTGATGTGCCTGAAATCATGAATTAGAATAGTTAATTAACTGTTTGGGTTTTCAGACCTAGGTTTTTTAGATTTTTGTGGGTGTTTGGTTCCTGGGGTTTATTATTTGAGAAGTTAACTTTAGTATTTCGTGATTTGACGTGCCTTAAATCATGAATTAGAATATTTAATTAGCTGTTTGGGTTTTCAAACCTAGTTTTTAGATTTTCGTGGGCGTTAGGTTCCTGGGGTTTATTATTTGAGAAGTTAACTTTAGTATTTCCTGGTTTGACTTGCCTGAAATCATGAATTAGAATATTTAATTGACTGTTTGGGGATTTTCAGACCTAGGTTTTTTAGGTTTTCGTGGGTGTTAGGTTCCCAGGGTTTATTATTTGAGAAGTTAACTGTAGTATTTCGTGGTTTTACGTGCCTGAAATTATGAATTAAAATAGTTAATTAGCTGTTTAGGGTTTTCAGACCTAGGTTTTTTAGGTTTTCGTGTATGTTTGTCTCCTGGGGTTTATTATTTGAGAAGTTAACTTTAGTATTTTGTGGTTTTACGTGCCTGAAATCATGAATTAGAATAGTTAATTAGCTGTTTGGGTTTTCCGACCTAGTTTTTTAGATTTTTGTGGGTGTTAGGTTCCCAGGGTTTATTATTTGAGAAGTTAACTTTAGTATTTCGTGGTTTGACTTGCCTAAAATCATGAACTAGAATAGTTAATTGACTGTTCGGGGATTTTCAGACTTAGTTTTTTTAGTTTTTCGTGGGTGTTTGACTCCTGGGGTTTATTATTTGAGAAGTTAACTGTAGTATTTTGTGGTTTTACGTGCCTGAAACCATGAATTAGAATAGTTAATTATCTATTTAGGGTTTTCAGACCTACGTTTTTTAGATTTTCGTGGGTGTTTGGTTCCAGGGGTTTATTATTTGAGAAGTTAAGTTTAGTATTTTGTGGTTTTACGTGCCTGAAATCATGAATTAAAAAAGTTAATTAGCTGTTTAGGGTTTTCAGACCTAGGTTTTTTAGGTTTTCGTGTATGTTTGACTCCTGTGGTTTATTATTTGAGGAGTTAACTTTAGTATTTCGTGGTTTTACGTGCCTGAAATCATGAATTAGAATAGTTAATTAGCTGTTTGGGTTTTCAGACCTAATTTTTTAGATTTTCGTGGGTGTTAGGTTCCCAGGGTTTATTGTTTGAGAAGTTAACTTTAGTATTTCGTGGTTTGACTTGCCTGAATTTATGAACTAGAATAGTCAATTGACGCTTCGGGGATTTTCAGACTTATTTTTTTAGATTTTAGTGGGTGTTTGACTCCGGGGGTTTATTATTTGAGAAGTTAACTTTAGTATTTTGTGGTTTTACGTGCCTGAAACCATGAATTAGAATAGTTAATTAGCTGTTGAGGGTTTTCAGACCTACGTTTTTTAGATTTTCGTGGGTGTTTGGTTCCAGGGGTTTATTATTTGAGAAGTTAACTTTAGTATTTCGTGATTTGACGTGCCTGAAATCATGAACTAGAATAGTTAATTAGCTGTTTGGGTTTTCAGACTTAGTTTTTTAGATTTTCGTGGGTGTTAGGTTCCTGGGGTTTATTATTTAAGAAGATAACTTTAGTATTTCGTGGTTTGACTTGCCTGAAATCATGAATTAGAATATTTAATTTGCTGTTTGGGGATTTTCAGACCTAGGTTTTTAGGTTTTTATGTGTTTTTGACTCCTGGAGTTTATCATTTGAGAAGTTAACTTTAGTATTTTGTGGTTTCACGTGTCTGAAATCATAAATTAGAATAGTTAATTAGCTGTTTAGGGTTTTCAGACCTAGGTTTTTTAGATTTTCGTGGGTGTTTGTTTCCTGCAGTGTATTATTTGAGAAGTTAACTTTAGTATTTCGTGATTTGAAGTGCCTGAAATCATGAATTAGAATAGTTAATTAGCTGTTTGGGTTTTCAGACCTAGTTTTTTTAGGTTTTCGTGTGTGTTTGACTCCTGGGGTCTATTATTTGAGAAGTTGACTTTAGTATTTTGTGGTTTTACGTGCCTGAAATCGTGAATTAGAATATTTAATTTGCTGTTTTAGAATTTTCAGACATAGGTTTTTTAGATTTTCGTAGGTGTTTGTTTCCTAGGGTTTATTATTTAAGAAGTTAACTTTAGTATTTCGTGGCTTGATGTGCCTGAAATCATGAATTAGAATATTTAATTAACTGTTTGGGTTTTTAGACCTAGGTTTTTTAGATTTTCGTGGGTGTTTGGTTCCCGGGGCTTATTATTTGAGAAGTTAACTTTAGTATTTCGTGATTTGAAGTGCCTGAAATCATGAATTAGAATATTTATTTAGCTGTTTGGGTTTTCCGACCTAGTTTTTTAGATTTTCGTGGGTGTTAGGTTCCTGGGGTTTATTATTTGAGAAGTTAACTTTAGTATTTCCTGGTTGGACTTACCTGAAATCATGAATTAGAATATTTAATTGGCTGTTTGGGGATTTTCAGACCTAGGTTTTTTAGGTTTTCGTGGGTGTTAGGTTCCCAGGGTTTATTATTTGAGAAGTTAAGTTTAGTATTTTGTGGTTTTAGTTGCCTGAAATTATGAATTAAAATAGTTAATTAGCTGCTTAGGGTTTTCAGACATATGTTTTTTAGGTTTTAGTGTATGTTTGACTCCTGGGGTTTATTATTTTAGAAGTTAACTTTAGTATTTCGTGGTTTTACGTGCCTGAAATCATGAATTAGAATAGTTAATTAGCTGTTTGGGTTTTCCGACCTAGTTTTTTAGATTTTCGTGGGTGTTAGGTTCCCAGGGTTTATTATTTGAGAAGTTAACTTTAGTATTTCGTGGTTTGACTTGCCTGAAATCATGAACTAGATTAGTTAATTGACTGTTCGGGGATTTTCAGACTTAGTTTTTTTAGATTTTCGTGGGTGTTTGACTCCTGGGGTTTATTATTTGAGAAGTTAACTTTAGTATTTTGTGGTTTTACGTGCCTGAAACCATGAATTAGAATAGTTAATTAGCTATTTAGGGTTTTCAGACCTACGTTTTTTAGATTTTCGTGGGTGTTTGGTTCCAGGGGTTTATTATTTGAGAAGTTAACTTTAGTATTTCGTGATTTGATGTGCCTGAAATCCTGAACTAGAATAGTTAATTTGCTGTTTGGGTTTTCAGACTTAGTTTTTTAGATTTTCATGGGTGTTAGGTTCCTGGGGTTTATTATTTGAGAAGTTAACTTTATTATTTTGTGGTTTGACTTGCCTGAAATCATGAATTAGAATATTTAATTGGCTGTTTGGGAATTTTCAGACCTATGTTTTTTAGGTTTTCGTGTGTGTTTGACTCCTGGGGTTTATTATTTGAGAAGTTAACTTTAGTATTTCGTGATTTGACGTGCCTGAAATCCTGAACTAGAATAGTTAATTAGCTGTTTGGGTTTTCAGACCTAGTTTTTTAGATTTTAGTGGGTGTTAGGGTCCGGGTGTTTATTATTTGAGTAGTTAACTTTAGTATTTCCTGGTTGGACGTACCTGAAATCATTAATTAGAATATTTAATTTGCTGTTTGGGGATTTTCGGACATAGGTTTCTTAGTTTTTAGTTGTTGTTAGGCTCACAGGGTGTAGTATTTGAGAACTTAACTTTAGTATTTGGTGGTTTTAGTTGCCTGAAATTATGAATTAAAATAGTTAATTAGCTGTTTAGGGTTTTCAGACCTAGGTTTTTTAGGTTTTCGTGCATGTTTGACTCCTGGGGTTTATTATTTGAGAAGTTAACTTTAGTATTTCGTGGTTTTACGTGCCTGAAATCATGAATTAGAATAGTTAATTAGCTGTTTGGGTTTTCAGACCTAGTTTTTTAGATTTTCGTGGGTGTTAGGTTCCCAGGGTTTATTATTTGACAAGTTAACTTTAGTATTTCGTGGTTTGAATTGCCTGAAATCATGAACTATATTAGTTAATTGACTGTTCGGGGATTTTCAGACTTAGTTTTTTTAGATTTTCGTGGGTGTTTGACTCCTGGGGTTTATTATTTGAGAAGTTAACTGTAGTATTTTGTGGTTTTACGTGCCTGAAACCATGATATAGAATAGTTAATTATCTGTTTAGGGTTTTCAGTCCTACGTTTTTTAGATTTTCGTGGGTGTTTGGTTCCAGGGGTTTATTATTTGAGAAGTTAACTTTAGTATTTCGTGATTTGACATGCCTGAAATCCTGAACTAGAATAGTTAATTTGCTGTTTGGGTTTTCAGACTTAGTTTTTTAGATTTTCATGGGTGTTAGGTTCCTGGGGTTTATTATTTGAGAAGTTAACTTTATTATTTTGTGGTTTGACTTGCCTGAAATCATGAATTAGAATATTTAATTGGCTGTTTGGGAATTTTCAGACCTATGTTTTTTAGGTTTTCGTGTGTGTTTGACTCCTGGGGTTTATTATTTGAGAAGTTAACTTTAGTATTATGTGGTTTTACGTGCCTGAAATCCTAAATTAGACTAGTTAATTAGCTGTTTAGGGTTTTCAGACCTAGGTTTTTTAGATTTTAGTGGGTGTTAGGTTCCTGGGGTTTATTATTTGAGAAGTTAACTTTAGTATTTCCTGGTTTGACTTGCCTGAAATCATGAATTAGAATAATTAATTAGCTGTTTGGGTTTTCAGACATAGTTTTTTAGATTTTCATGGGTGTTAGGTTCCTGGGGTTTATTATTTGAGAAGTTAACTTTAGTATTTCCTGGTTTGACTTGCCTGAAATCATGAATTAGAATATTTAATTGGCTGTTTGGGGATTTTCAGACCTAGGTTTGTTAGGTTTTCGTGGGTGTTAGGTTCCCAGGGTTTATTATTTGAGAAGTTAAGTTTAGTATTTTGTGGTTTTAGGTGCCTGAAATTATGAATTAAAATAGTTAATTAGCTGCTTAGGGTTTTCAGACCTAGGTTTTTTAGGTTTTCGTGTATGTTTGACTCCTGGGGTTTATTATTTGAGAAGTTAACTTTAGTATTTTGTGGTTTTACGTGCCTGAAATCATGAATTAGAATATTTAATTAGCTGTTTGGGTTTTCCGACCTAGTTTTTTAGATTTTTGTGGGTGTTAGATTCCCAGGGTTTATTATTTGAGAAGTTAACTTTAGTATTTCGTGGTTTGACTTGCCTGAAATCATGAACTAGATTAGTTAATTGACTGTTCGGGGATTTTCAGACTTAGTTTTTTTAGATTTTCGTGGGTGTTTGACTCCTGGGGTTTATTATTTGAGAAGTTAACTGTAGTATTTTGTGGTTTTACGTGCCTGAAACCATGAATTAGAATAGTTAATTATCTATTTAGGGTTTTCAGACCTACGTTTTTTAGATTTTCGTGGGTGTTTGGTTCCATGGGTTTATTATTTGAGAAGTTAAGTTTAGTATTTTGTGGTTTTACGTGCCTGAAATCATGAATTAAAATAGTTAATTAGCTTTTTAGGGTTTTCAGACATAGGTTTTTTAGGTTTTCGTGTATGTTTGTCTCCTGTGGTTTATTATTTGAGGAGTTAACTTTAGTATTTCGTGGTTTTACGTGCCTGAAATCATGAATTAGAATAGTTAATTAGCTGTTTGGGTTTTCAGACCTAATTTTTTAGATTTTCGTGGGTGTTAGGTTCCTAGGGTTTATTATTTGAGAAGTTAACTTTAGTATTTCGTGGTTTGACTTGCCTGAAATCATGAACTAGAATAGTTAATTGACTGTTCGGGGATTTTCAGACTTAGTTTTTTAGATTTTCGTGGGTGTTTGACTCCTGGGGTTTATTATTTGAAAAGTTAACTTTAGTATTTTGTGGTTTGACGTGCCTGAAACCATGAATTAGAATAGTTAATTAGCTGTTTATGGTTTTCAGATCTACGTTTTTTAGATTTTCGTGGGTGTTTGGTTCCAGGGGTTTATTATTTGAGAAGTTAACTTTAGTATTTCGTGATTTGACGTGCCTGAAATCATGAACTAGAATAGTTAATTAGCTGTTTGGGTTTTCAGACTTAGTTTTTTAGATTTTCATGGGTGTTAGGTTCCTGGGGTTTATTATTTGAGAAGTTAACTTTAGTATTTCGTGGTTTGACTTGCCTTAAATCATGAATTAGAATATTTAATTGACTGTTTGGGGATTTTCGGACCTTGGTTTTTTAGGTTTCGTGTTTCTTTGACTCCTGGGGTTTATTATTTGAGAAGTTAACTTTAGTATTTTGTGGTTTTACGTGCCTCAAATCATTAATTAGAATAGTTAATTAGCTGTTTAGGGTTTTCAGACCTAGGTTTTTTTAGATTTTCGTGGGTGTTTGGTTCCCGGGGTTTATTATTTGAGAAGTTAACTAGTATTTCGTGATTTGACGTGCCTGAAATCATGAATTAGAATAGTTAATTAGCTGTTTGGGTTTTCAGACCTAGTTTTTTTAGGTTTTCGTGTGTGTTTGATTCCTGGGGTTTATTATTTGAGAAGTTAACTTTAGTATTTTGTGGTTTTACGTGCCTGAAATCATGAATTAGAATATATAATTGGCTGTTTGAGGATTTTCAGACCTAGGTTTTTTAGATTTTCGTAGGTGTTTGTTTCCTGGGGTTTATTATTTGAGTAGTTAACTTTAGTATTTCGTGGCTTGATGTGCCTGAAATCATGAATTAGAATAGTTAATTAACTGTTTGGGTTTTCAGACCTAGGTTTTTTAGATTTTCGTGGGTATTTGGGTCCTGGGGCTTATTATTTGAGAAGTTAAATTTAGTATTTCGTGATTTGACTTGCCTTAAATCATGAATTATAATATTTATTTAGCTGTTTGGGTTTTCAGACCTAGTTTTTTAGATTTTAGTGGGTGTTAGGTTCCTGGGGTTTATTATTTGAGAAGTTAACTTTAGTATTTCCTGGTTTGACTTACCTGAAATCATGAATTAGAATATTTAATTGGCTGTTTGGGGATTTTCAGACCTAGGTTTTTTAGGTTTTCGTGGGTGTTAGGTTCCCAGGGTTTATTATTTGAGAAGTTAAGTATAGTATTTTGTGGTTTTACGTGCCTGAAATTATGAATTAAAATAGTTAATTAGCTGCTTAGGGTTTTCAGACCTAGGTTTTTTAGGTTTTCGTGTATGTTTGACTCCTGGGGTTTATTATTTGAGAAGTTAACTTTAGTATTTCGTGGTTTTACGTGCCTGAAATCATGAATTAGAATAGTTAATTAGCTGTTTGGGTTTTCCGACCTAGTTTTTTAGATTTTCGTGGGTGTTAGGTTCCCAGGGTTTATTATTTGAGAAGTTAACTTTAGTATTTCGTGGTTTGACTTGCCTGAAATCATGAACTAGATTAGTTAATTGACTGTTCGGGGATTTTCAGACTTAGTTTTTTTAGATTTTCGTGGGTGTTTGACTCCTGGGGTTTATTATTTGAGAAGTTAACTTTAGTATTTTGTGGTTTTACGTGCCTGAAACCATGAATTAGAATAGTTAATTAGCTATTTAGGGTTTTCAGACCTACGTTTTTTAGATTTTCGTGGGTGTTTGGTTCCTGGGGTTTATTATTTGAGAAGTTAACTTTAGTATTTAGTGATTTGATGTGCCTGAAATCCTGAACTAGAATAGTTAATTGGCTGTTTGGGTTTTCAGACTTAGTTTTTTAGATTTTCATGGGTGTTAGGTTCCTGGGGTTTATTATTTGAGAAGTTAACTTTATTATTTTGTGGTTTGACTTGCCTGAAATCATGAATTAGAATATTTAATTGGCTGTTTGGGAATTTTCAGACCTATGTTTTTTAGGTTTTCGTGTGTGTTTGACTCCTGGGGTTTATTATTTGAGAAGTTAACTTTAGTATTTCGTGATTTGACGTGCCTGAAATCCTGAACTAGAATAGTTAATTGGCTGTTTGGGTTTTCAGACCTAGTTTTTTAGATTTTCGTGGGTGTTAGGTTCCTGGGGTTTATTATTTGAGAAGTTAACTTTAGTATTTCCTGGTTTGACTTGCCTGAAATCATGAATTAGAATATTTAATTGACTGTTTGGGGATTTTCAGACCTAGGTTTGTTAGGTTTTCGTGGGTGTTAGGCTCCCAGGGTTTATTATTTGAGAAGTTAAGTTTAGTATTTTGTGGTTTTAGGTGCCTGAAATTATGAATTAAAATAGTTAATTAGCTGTTTAGGGTTTTCAGACCTAGGTTTTGTAGGTTTTCGTGTATGTTTGACTCCAGGGGTTTATTATTTGAGAAGTTAACTTTAGTATTTTGTGTTTTGACGTGCCTGAAATCATGAACTAGAAAAGTTAATTAGCTGTTTGGGTTTTCCGAACTAGGTTTTTTAGATTTTCGTAGGTGTTAGGTTCCCAGGGTTTATTATTTTAGAAGTTAACTTTAGTATTTCGTGGTTTTACTTGCCTGAATTCATGAACTAGAATAGTTAATTGACTGTTCGGGGATTTTCAGACTTAGTTTTTTTAGATTTTCGTGGGTGTTTGACTCCTGGGGTTTTTTATTTGAGAAGTTAACTGTAGTATTTTGTGGTTTTACGTGCCTGAAACCATTATATAGAATAGTTAATTATCTGTTTAGGGTTTTCAGTCCTACGTTTTTTAGATTTTCGTGGGTGTTTGGTTCCAGGGGTTTATTATTTGAGAAGTTAACTTTAGTATTTCGTGATTTGACATGCCTGAAATCCTGAACTAGAATAGTTAATTTGCTGTTTGGGTTTTCAGACTTAGTTTTTTAGATTTTCATGGGTGTTAGGTTCCTGGGGTTTATTATTTGAGAAGTTAACTTTATTATTTTGTGGTTTGACTTGCCTGAAATCATGAATTAGAATATTTAATTGGCTGTTTGGGAATTTTCAGACCTATGTTTTTTAGGTTTTCGTGTGTGTTTGACTCCTGGGGTTTATTATTTGAGAAGTTAACTTTAGTATTATGTGGTTTTACGTGCCTGAAATCATAAATTAGAATAGTTAATTAGCAGTTTAGGGTTTTCAGACCTAGTTTTTTTAGATTTTCGTGGGTGTTTGTTTCCTGGAGTTTATTATTTGAGAAGTTAACTTTAGTATTTCGTGATTTGACGTGCCTGAAATCATGAATTAGAATAGTTAATTAGCTGTTTTGGTTTTCAGACCTAGGTTTTTTAGATTTTCGTGGTTGTTAGGTTCCTAGGGTTTATTATTTGAGAAGTTAACTTTAGTATTTCATGGTTTGACTTGCCTGAAATCATGAATTAGATTATTTAATTGGCTGTTGGGGGATTTTCAGACCTAGGTTTTTTAGGTTAACGTGTGTGTTTGACTCCTGGGGTTTATTATTTGAGAAGTTACCTTTAGTATTTTGTGGTTTTACGTGCCTGAAATCATGAATTAGAATAGTTAATTAGCTATTTAGGGTTTTCAGACCTAGGTTTTTAAGATTTTCGTGGGTATTTGTTTCCTGGAGTTTATTATTTGAGAAGTTAACTTTAGTATTTCGTGGTTTGACATTCACTTCCTGGACACAATACAAATATTTAATTCAAGATATCATAATAAAATCGCAAGTAAGTAACAAACTCTTTATTGTTTTCACGACTTAGATACACGATGTAGGAATTTAATTCAAGAAATTATGAAAAAATTCTCAGTAATTAACAATTTCTTTCTCGAAGTAAACTCTTGCATACACAATACGGAAATTTCATTCAAGAAATTATGAAAATATTTGTAAGTAAGTAACAAACTCTATTGATTTCACCTCTTGGATATACAGTACAGATACTTCATTCAAGAAATTGTGAAAAAATTGCAAGTAAGTAAAAAACTCTTTTTATTGATTTCGCCTCTTGGATATACAATACGGAAATTTCATTTAAGAAATTATAAAGAAATAGCAAGCAAGTAACAAACTCTTTCCTGAAGTCACCTCGTAGATACACAATACAGAAATTTCATTAAAGGAGTTATGAAAAAATTGTAAGTAAGTAGCAAATTCTTTCTTGAATTCACCTGCTGGATAAACAAAAAGACATTTTATTCAAGAAATTATGACAAAATTCCAAGTAAGTAACAAACTCTTTATTGTTTTCACGTCTTAGATACACAATGTAGAAATTTAATTCAAGAAATTATGAAAAAATTCTCAGTAAGTAACAATTTATTGCTTGAAGTCAACTCTTGAATACACAATACGGAAATTTCATTCAAGAAATTATGAAAATATTTGTAAGTAAGTAACAAACTCTTTATTGATTTCACCTCTTGGATATACAGTACAGATACTTCATTCAAGAAATTGTGAAAAAATTGCAAGTAAGTAACAAACTCTTTATTGTTTTCACCTTTTGGTTATACAATACGGAAATTTCATCTGTTAATACGTTTAAGCAATAAATATCTTTAAGCTTAACCCGTCTTTATTCTTTAGAATAGTTTTATTCATTTCATTCAAGAAATTATGAAACATTTCTAAATAAGTAACAAACCCTTTCTTGAAATCGCCATTGGATTGCACAATACAGAAATTAATTCAAGAAATCATAATAAAATCGCAAGTAAGTAATAAACTCTTTATTGTTTTCACCTATTGGATACACAATACCGAAATTTCATTCATGAAATTATGAAGGAATTGTAAATAGGTAACACACTCATTCTTGAAGTCACCTCTTGGGTACACAATGCAGAAATTTCATTTAAGAAATTATCAAAAAATTGTAAGTAAGTAGCAAATTCTTTCTTGAATTCACCTCCTGGATAAATAAAAAAGACATTTCATTCAAGAAATTATGACAAAATTCTAAGTAAGTAACAAACTCTTTCTTGAAGTTACCTCATGGATACACAATGAAGAAATTTCATTTAAGAAATTATGAAAAAATTGTAAGCAAGTAACAAACTCTTTCCTGAAGTCATCTCGTGGATACACAATGCAGAAATTTCATTAAAGAAATTATGAAAAAATTGTAAGCAAGTAGCAAATTCTTTCTTGAATTCACCTGTTGGATAAACAAAAAGACATTTCATTCAAGAAATTATGACAAAATTCTAAGTAAGTAACAAACTCTTTATTGTTTTCACGACTTAGATACACAATGTAGAAATTTAATTCAAGAAATTATGAAAAAATTCTCAGTAAGTAACAATTTCTTTTTTGAAGTCAACTCTTGGATACACAATATGAAAATTTCATTCAAGAAATTATGAAAATATTTTTAAGTAAGTAACAAACTCTATATTGATTTCCCCTCTTGGATATATAGTACAGATACTTCATTCAAGATATTCTGAAAAAATTGCAAGTAAGTAACAAACTCTTTATTGTTTTCGCCTCTTGGATATACAATACAGAAATTTCATTCAATAAATTATGAAGAAATTGTAAGCAAGTAACAAACTTATTCCTGAAGTCACCTCTTGGATACACAATGCAGAAACTTCATTTAAGAAACTATGAAAAAATTTTAAGTAAGTAACAAATTCTTTCTTGAATTCGCCTCTTGGATAAACAAAAAAGTCATTTCATTCAAGAAATTATTACAAAATTCTAAATAAGTAAAAAACCCTTTCTTGAATTCGCCGTTGGGTTGCACAATACAAAAATTTAATTCAGGAAACTATAAATAACATCGCAAACAAACTCTTTCTTGAACTCGCTTCCTGGACAGAAAATACAGCAATTTCAATCAAGAAATTATGAAAAAATTGTAAGTAAGTAGCAAACTGTTTCTTGAATTCTCCTCCTGGATGCACAATACAGATATTTCATTCAAGAAATTATAAAAAAAAGTTTTAAGTAAGTAACAAACTCTTTCTTGAATACACCTCTTGGATACCCAATACGGAAATTTCATTTAAGAAATTATGAGAAAATTCTAAGTAAGTAACAATCTCTTTCTTTAAGTCCCCTCTTGGATGCGCAATACGATACGGAAATTTCATTCAAGAAATTATGAGAAAATTCCAGGTAAGTAACAATCTCTTTCTTGAAGTCCCTTCTTGGATACACAATACGGATATTTTATTCAAGAAATTATAAAAAAAAAAGAAAGTAAGTAACAAACTCTTTATTGATTTCACCTCTTGGATACAAAAAAAGACGTTTCATTCAAGAAATTATGACAAAATTCTAAGTAAGTAAAAAACTCATTCTTGAATTCCCCACACAAGTTTGTTTCAACTCCATGTTTTCAACCAGACTGTTTTTTTAGACAACACCCATTTTTTAGGGGTCAATCAGAGACAGAGGAGGTCACTCAAGATACGAAAACTTGATTGGTGATTGGTGATTGGTTACACACCACGACGGCGCATACATAGTGAGAGAGACATGCAAAGTCGACATAGCTTTATTTCATTTTTAAGGTTAATTTAGACGATGTTACATACGCACACGTAACCTCATTTAAATTAATCTTAAAAATGAAATAAACCTATTTCGACTTTGCATGTCTCTCTCACTATGTATACGCCGTCGCGGTGTGTAACCAATCACCAATCAAGTTATCGTATATTGAACAACCTCCTTTGTCTCTGATTGGCCCCTAAAAATTGGGTGTTGTCTAAAAAAACAGTCTGGTTGAAAACATGGAGTTGAAATAAACTTGTGTGGGGAATTCAAGAATGAGTTTTTTACTTACTTAGAATTTTATCATAATTTCTTGAATGAAATGTCTTTTTGTGTAATCAAGAGGTGAAATCAATAAAGAGTTTGTTACTTACTTTCCTTTTTTTTATAATTTCTTGAATAAAATATACGTTTTGTGTATCCAAGAGGGGACTACAAGAAAGATATTGTTACTTACCTGGAATTTTCTCATAATTTCTTGAATGAAATTTCCGTATCGTATTGCGTATCCAAGAGGGGACTTCAAGAAAGAGATTGTTACTCACTTAGAATTTTCTCATAATTTCTTAAATGAAATTTCCGCATTGGGTATCCAAGAGGTGTATTCAAGAAAGAGTTTTTACTTACTTAAAACTTTTTTTTATAATTTCTTGAATGAAATATCTGTATTGTGCATCCAGGAGGAGAATTCAAGAAACAGTTTGCTACTTACTTACAATTTTTTCATAATTTCTTGATTGAAATTGCTGTATTTTCTGTCCAGGAAGCGAGTTCAAGAAAGAGTTTATTTGAAATTTTATTCATAGTTTCCTGAATTAAATTTCTGTATTGTGCAATCCAATGGCGAATTCAAGAAAGGATTTGTTACTTATTTAGAATTTTGTCATAATTTTTTGAATGAAATGACTTTTTTGTTTATCCAAGAGGTGAATTCAAGAAAGAATTTGTTACTTATTTACTTGCAATTTTTCATAGTTTCTTAAATGAAGTTTCTGAATTGTGTATCCAGGAGGTGACTTCAGGAAAGAGTTTGTTACTTGCTTACAATTTCTTTATAATTTATTGAATGAAATTTCTATATTATATATCCAAGAGGCAAAAACAATAAAGGGTTTGTTACTTACTTGCAATTTTTTCACAATTTCTTGAATGAAGTATCTGTACTGCATATCCAAGAGGGGAAATCAATAAAGAGTTTGTTACTTACTTAAAATTATTTTCATAATTTCTTGCATGAAATTTCCGTATTGTGTATCCAAGAGTTGACTTCAAGAATGAAATTGTTACTTACTGAGAATTTTTTCATAATTTCTTGAATTAAATTTCTACATCGTGCATCTAAGTCTTGAAAATAATAAAGAGTTTGTTACTTACTTGGAATTTTGTCATAGTCTCTTGAACGAAATGTCTTTTTGTTTATCCAACATGTGAATTCAAGGAAGAATTTGCTACTTACTTACAATTTTTTCATAATTTCTTTAATGAAATTTCTGTATTGTGTATCCAAGAGGTGACTCCAGGAAAGAGTTTGTAACTTGCTTACAACTTTTTCATAATTTCTTAAATGAAATTTCTGCATTGTGTATCCATAAAATAACTTCAAGAAAGAGTTGGTTACTTAATTAGAATTTTGTCATAATTTCTTGAATGAAATGTCTTTTTTATTTATCCAGGAGGTGAATTCAAGAAAGAATTTGCTACTTACTTACAATTTTTGATAATTTCTTAAATGAAATTTCTGCATTGTGTACGCAAGAGGTGACTTCAAGAATGAGTGTGTTACCTATTTACAATTCCTTCATAATTTCTTGAATGAAATTTCGGTATTGTGTATCCAATAGGTGAAAACAATAAAGAGTTTATTGCTTACTTGCGATTTTATTATGATTTCTTGAATTAATTTCTGTATTGTGCAACCCAATGGCGAATTCAAGAAAGGGTTTGTTACTTATTTGGAATGTTGTCATAATTTCTTGAATGAAATGAATAAAACTATTCTTAAGAATAAAGACGGGTTAAGCTTAAAGATATTTATTGCTTAAACGTATTAACAGATAAAATTTCCGTATTGTATATCCAAGAGGCGAAAACAATAAAGAGTTTGTTACTTACTTGCAATTTTTTCACAATTTCTTGAATGAAGTATCTGTATTGTATATCCAATAGGTGAAATCAATAAAGAGTTTGTTTCTTACTTACAAATATTTTCATAATATATTGAATGAAATTTCAGAATTGTGTATCCAAGAGTTGACTTCAAGAAATAAATTGTTACTTACTGAGAATTTTTTCATAATTTCTTGAATTTAATTTCTACATCGTGTATCTAAGTCGTAAAAACAATAAAGAGTTGGTTACTTACTTGGAATTTTGTCATAATTTCTTGAATGAAATATCTTTTTGTTTATCCAGCAGGTGAATTCAAGAAACAATTTGCTACTTACTTACAATTTTTCATAATTTCTTTAATGAAATTTCTGCATTGTGTATCCAAGAGATGACTTCAGGAAAGAGTTTGTTTTTTGCTCACAATTTCTTCATAATTTCTTAAATGAAATTTCCGTATTTTATATCCAAGAGGGGAAAACAATAAAAAGAGTTTGTTACTTACTTGCAATTTTTTCACAATTTCTTGAATGAAGTATCTGTACTGTATATCCAAGAGGTGAAATCAATAGAGTTTGTTACTTACTTACAAATATTTTCATAAATTCTTGAATGAAATTTCCGTATTGTGTATCCAAGACTTGACTTCAAGAAAGAAATTGTTACTTACTGAGAATTTTTTCATAATTTCTTGAATTAAATTTCTACATCGTGTATCTAAGTCGTGAAAACAATAAAGAGTTTATTACTTACTTGCGATTTTATTATAATTTCTTAAATTAAATATCTGTATTTTGTCCAGGAAGCGAATGTCAAACCACGAAATACTAAAGTTAACTTCTCAAATAATAAACTCCAGGAAACAAACACCCACAAAAATCTAAAAAATCTAGGTTTGAAAACCCTAAACTGCTAATTAACTATTCTAATTCATGATTTCAGGCACGTAGAACCACAAAATACTAAAGTTAACTTCTCAAATAATAAACCCCAGGAGTCAAACACACACGAAAACCAAAAAAACCTAGGTCTGAAAATCCCCAAACACCCAATTAAATATTCTAATTCATGATTTCAGGCAAGTCAAACCATGAAATACTAAAGTTAACTTCTCAAATAATAAACCCTAGGAACCTAACACCCACGAAAATCTAAAAAACCTAGGTCTGAAAACTGAAACAGCTAATTAACTATTCTAATTAATGATTTCAGGCACGTCAAATCACGAAGTACTAAAGTTAACTTCTCAAATAATAAACTCCAGGAAACAAAACCCCACGAAAATCTAAAAAACCTAGGTCTGAAAACCCTAAACAGCTAATTAACTTCTAATTTATGATTTCAGGCACGTAAAACCACAAAATACTAAAGTTAACTTCTCAAATAATAAACCCCAGGAGTCAAACACACACAAAAAACTAAAAGACCTAGGTCCGAAAATCCCCAAACAGTCAATTAAATATTCTAATTCATGATTTCAGGCAAGTCAAACCACGAAATAATAAAGTTAACTTCTCAAATAATAAACCCCAGGAACCTAAAACCCACGAAAATCTAAAAAACTAAGTCTGAAAACCCAAACAGCTAATTAACTATTCTAGTTCATGATTTCAGGCATGTCAAATCACGAAATACTAAAGTTAAATTCTCAAATAATAAACCTGTGGAACCAAACACCCACGAAAATCCAAAAAACTTAGGTCTGAAAACCCTAAACAGCTAATTAACTATTCTAATTCATCGTTTCAGGCACGTAAAACCACAAAATACTAAAGTTAACTTCTCAAATAATAAACCCCAGGAGTCAAACACCCACGAAAATCTAAAAAACTAAGTCTGAAAATCCCCGAACAGTCAATTGACTAATCTAGTTCATGATTTCAGGCAAGTCAAACCACGAAATACTAAAGTTAACTTCTCAAATAATAAACCCTGGGAACCTAACACCCACGAAAATCTAAAAAACTAGGTCGGAAAACCCAAACAGCTAATTAAATATTCTAATTCATGATTTCAGGCACATAAAACCACGAAATACTAAAGTTAACTTCTCAAATAATAAACCCCAGGAGTCAAACATACACGAAAACCTAGAAAACCTAGGTCTGAAAACTCTAAACAGCTAATAAACAATTCTAATTCATGATTTCAGGCACGTAAAACCACAAAATACTAAAGTTAACTTCTCAAATAATAAACCCTGGGAACCTAACAACCACGAAAACCTAAAAAACTTAGGTCTGAAAATCCCCAAACAGCCAATTAAATATTCTAATTCATGATTTCAGGCACGTCAAATTACGAAATACCAAAGTTAACTTCTCAAATAATAAACCCCGGGAACCAAACACCCACGAAATTCTAAAAAACCTAGGTCTGAATACCCAAACAGTTAATTAACTATTCTAATTCATGATTTCAGGCACATCAAGCCATGAAATACTAAAGTTAACTTCTCAAATAATAAACCCCAGGAAACAAACACCTACGAAAATCTAAACAACCTAGGTCTGATAATCCTCTAACAGCCAATTCAATATTCTAATTCATGATTTCAGGCACGTAAAACGACAAAATACTAAAGTTAACTTCTCAAATAATAAACTCCAGGAGTCAAACACACACGAAAACCTAAAAAAAACCTAGGTCTGAAACCCAAACAGGTAATTAACTATTCAAATTCATGATATCAGGCAAGTCAAGCCACGAAATACTAAAGCTAACTTCCCAAATAATAAACCCCAGGAAACAAACACCTACGAAAATCTAAAAAACCTAGGTATGAAAATCCTCAAACAGCCAATTAAATATTCTAATTCACGATCTCAGGCACGTAAAACGACAAAATACTAAACCTCAGAAATGGGGGAAGGAGGGGTCTCTGAGCCTTGCCCTTGAGGCAGATCCCATTTATTTTCAATTCTGAGTATTTTATGTTTTCTCTCCAAAATCGACCCCTTCCCCCCCCCTGCCCTCAGAAACGGGGGAACGAAGGGCCTCTGAGCTTTCCCCTTGAGGCAGATCCCGTTTTTTTTTGATTCTGTGTATTTTTTGTTTTCCCTCCAAAATTGACCCCCTCCTCCCCTGTCCACAGAAATGGGGGAACGAGGGGCCTCTGAGCCTTGCCCTTGAGGCAGATCCCATTTATTTTCGATTCAGAGTATTTTTAGTTTTTTCTCCAAAAAATGGGGAACGTGAAGACCTAGAAACTTACGAGTTGACTCAGAAACTTGTCTGCTTGGCCCGGAAACATGCCTGGTTAACCGAGAAAGCTGTCTGGTAGGTTTTGTATAATTCCATATGCAATTGACGACAGTAGCAATAATTAGTCTTGTAATATGCCATGGAAAGGTGCCATGGAACGTAAAGGTCGCAAATAACATGGTCCTATATCTGTGAACAAATAACATGGGAATAGCTATACCTCCGAGCAAAATGGAACCCCTTACCCTACTGAGGGACATAGTCCGAGTGATCAGATTTTTACATTAAAGTGTTTAGTTGATAAGTTTATAAATAAGAAGGGAGGTAAATTGTATGTAGCTTTTTTGGATTTAAAAGGGGCATTTGACAATGTGAAGAGGAAACTATTAATGAAGAATTGTATAAATATTGGCCTGCCATACCCACTTGTAAGGATTTTAATAAGTATGTATGAAGCTACAAAGTTTGTTATCAGGGTTGCAGGAAAATTTTCAGATGTAGTTTGTTCTATAAAGGGGTTGAGAGTTTTGTTCCTCAAAACTCTAGTTTGAGGATCGATAGAGTGAAATTATATCACTATTCTAGTTTTTCTAAACCAGTATTTGCTTGCCTGTATAGGACCATGCTATTTGCTTGGCCCAATAGCAATTCCCATGTTATTTGCTTATTTTTTTTTGTTATTAAAAATTGGATACTATACTCAGAATTATTTGATTGACATTTAAAAAGGGGTAATGAGATTTGCAAATTGGACACTATGAACGATATTAATTAATGTTTTGAATAATAGGAGAGTGAATGATTCTAATTAGTGATCGGATTGTATGAAGGTGGAGAAAAAAAAGATTAAACTGATTAGCAGTTAAGGTAACCTCAAAGGGGTTTTTAACTCAGGTAATTTGTTATAAATTTGTAACAACATCAGTCTATGAAGAATGGCTAACGACTATAGAATGACATTGTTACTTGACCTAGCTTTACCTCTCCGATGTGGTCTGTATAATACACAAGTGATGTTTGAAAAGTATTGTCAATTTAAAATAGGATCTAACATTCCCTTCGTTCCCCCATTTCTGAGGGCTGCGGAGGGGGAGGGGGAGTCAATTTCAGAGAGCAAACCAAAAATACTCAGAATCGAAAATAAACGGGATCTGTCTCATGAGCAAGGCTCAGAGGTCCTTCGTTCCCCCATTTCTGAGGGCAGGGGAGGGGGAGGGGGAGTCAATTTCAGAGGGAAAACCAAAAATACTCAGAATCGAAAATAAACGGGATCTGTCTCATGAGCAAGGCTCAGAGGTCCTTCGTTCCTCCATTTCTGAGGGGCAGGAGAGGTGGGGGGGTGTTAATTTTGGAGGGAAAACCAAATAAACGAAAATAAATGGGATCTGCCTCAAGGGGAAGACTCAGAGGCCCCTCGTTCCCCCATTTCTAAGGGCAGGGGAGGGGGGGGGGGTCAATTTAGGAGAAAAACTAAAAATACTCTGAATCGAAAATAAATGGGATCTGCCTCAAGGGCAAGGCTCAGAGGCCCCTCGTTCCCCCATTTCTGAGGGCAGGGGTGGAGGGGGTCAATTTTGGAGGGAAAACCAAAAATACTCAGAATCAAAAATAAACGGGATCTGCCTCAAGGGCAAGGCTCAGAGGCCCTTCGTTCCCCCTTTTCTGAGGGCAGGGGGGGACGGGGTCGATTTTGGAGGGAAAACATAAAATACTCAGAATTGAAAATAAACGGGATCTGCCTCAAGGGCAAGGCTCAGAGACCCCTCCTTCCCCCATTTCTGAGGTTTAGTATTTTGTCGTTTTACGTGCCTGAGATCGTGAATTAGAATATTTAATTGGCTGTTTGAGGATTTTCAGACCTAGGTTTTTTAGATTTTCCTAGGTGTTTGGTTCCTAGGGTTTATTATTTGAGAAGTTAACTTTAGTATTTCGTGGAATTACATGACTGAAATCATGAATTAGAATAGTTGATTAACTATTTGGGTTTTCAGACCTAGGTTTTTTAGGTTTTCGTGTGTGTTTGAATCCTGGGGTTTATTATTTGAGAAGCTAACTTTAGTATTTTGTGGTTTTAAGTGCCTAAAATCATGAATTAGAATATTGAATTGGCTGTTAGAGGATTTTCAGACCTAGGTTTTTTAGATTTTCGTAGGTGTTTGTTTCCTGGGGTTTATTATTTGAGAAGTTAACTTTAGTATTTCGTGGCTTGATGTGCCTGAAATCACGAATTAGAATAGTTAATTAACTGTTTGGGTTTTCAGACCTAGGTTTCTTAGGTTTTCGTGTGTGTTTGACTCCTGGGGTTTATTATTTGAGAAGTTAACTTTAGTATTTTGTCGTTTTACGTGCCTGAAATCATGAATTAGAATATTGAATTGGCTGTTAGAGGATTTTCAGACCTAGGTTTTTTAGATTTTCGTAGGTGTTTGTTTCCTGGGGTTTATTATTTGAGAAGTTAACTTTAGTATTTCATGGCTTGATGTGCCTGAAATCACGAATTAGAATATTTTATTAACTGTTTGGGTTTTCAGACCTAGGTTTTTTAGATTTTCGTGGGTGTTTAGTTCCCGGGGTTTATTATTTGAGAAGTTAACTTTGGTAGTTCTTAATTTGACGTGCCTGAAATCATGAATTAGAATATTTAATTGGCTATTTGGGGATTTTCAGACCTAAGTTTTTTAGGTTTTCGTGGTTGTTAGGTTCCCAGGGTTTATTATTTGAGAAGTTAACTTTAGTATTTTGTGGTTTTACGTGCCTGAAATCATGAATTAGAATAGTTAATTAGCTGTTTAGGGTTTTCAGACCTAGGTTTTTTAGGTTTTCGTGTATGTTTGACTCCTGGGGTTTATTATTTGAGAAGTTAACTTTAGTATTTTGTGGTTTTACGTGCCTGAAAACATGAATTAGAATAGTTAATTAGCTGTTTGGGTTTTCCGACCTAGTTTTTTAGATTTTCGTGGGTGTTAGGTTCCCAGGGTTTATTATTTGAGAAGTTAACTTTAGTATTTCGTGGTTTGACTTGCCTGAAATCATGAACTAGAATAGTTAATTGACTGTTCGGGGATTTTCAGACTTAGTTTTTTAGATTTTCGTGGGTGTTTGACTCCTGGGGTTTATTATTTGAGAAGTTAACTTTATTATTTTGTGGTTTTACGTGCCTGAAACCATGAATTAGAATAGTTAATTAGCTGTTTAGAGTTTTCAGACCTAAGTTTTTTAGATTTTCATGGGTATATGGGTCCAGGGGTTTATTTTTTGAGAATTTAACTTTAGTATTTCATGATTTGACGTGCCTTAAATCATGAACTAGAATAGTTAATTAGCTGTTTGGGTTTTCAGACCTAGTTATTTAGAATTTCTTGGGTTTTAAGTTCCTGGGGTTTATTATTTAAGAAGATAACTTTATTATTTCGTGGTTTGACTTGCCTGAAATGATAAATTAGAATATTTAATTGACTGTTTGGGGATTTTCAGACCTAGGTTTTTTAGGTTTTCATGTGTGTTTGACTCCTGGAGTTTATTATTTGAGAAGTTAACTTTAGTATTTTGTGGTTTTACGTGCCTGAAATCATAAATTAGAAGTTAATTAGCTGTTTAGGGTTTTCAGACCTAGGTTTTTTAGATTTTCGTGGGGTTTTGTTTCCTGGAGTTTATTATTTGAGAAGTTAACTTTAGTACTTCGTGATTTGACGTGCCTGAAATCATTAATTAGAATAGTTAATTAGCTGTTTCAGTTTTCAGACCTAGGTTTTTTAGATTTTCGTGGGCGTTAGGTTCCTAGGGTTTATTATTTGAGAAGATAACTTTAGTATTTCATGGTTTGACTTGCCAGAAATCATGAATTAGAATATTTAATTGGCTGTTTGGGGATTTTCAGACCTAGGTTTTTTGGTTTTCGTGTGTGTTTGACTCCTGGGGTTTATTATTTGAGAAGTTAACTTTAGTATTTTGTGGTTCTACGTGCCTGAAGTCAAGAAATAGAATAGTTAATTAGCTGTTTAGGGTTTTCAAACCTAGATTTTTTAGATTTTTGTGGGTATTTGTTTCCTGGAGTTTATTATTTGAGAAGTTAACTTTAGTATTTCGTGGTTTGACATTCGCTTCCTGGACAAAATACAGATATTTAATTCAAGAAATTATAATAAAATCGCAAGTAAGTAATAAACTCTTTATTGTTTTCACGACTTAGATACACGATGTAGAAATTTAATTCAAGAAATTATGAAGAAATTCTCAGTAAGTAACAATTTCTTTCTTGAAGTCAACTCTTGGATACACAATACGGATATTTCATTCAAGAATTTATGAAAATATTTGTAAGTAAGTAACAAACTCTATTGATTTCACCTCTTGGATATACAGTACAGATACTTCATTCAAGAAATTGTGAAAAAATTGCAAGTAAGTAACAAACTCTTTTTATTGTTTTCCCCTCTTGGATATAAAATACGGAAATTTCATTTAAGAAATTATGAAGAAATTGTGAGCAAAAAACAAACTCTTTCCTGAAGTCATCTCGTGGATACACAATGCAGAAATTTCATTAAAGAAATTATGAAAAATTGTAAGTAAGTAGCAAATTGTTTCTTGAATTCACCTGCTGGATAAACAAAAAGATATTTCATTCAAGAAATTATGACAAAATTCCAAGTAAGTAACAAACTCTTTATTGTTTTTACGACTTAGATACACGATGTAGAAATTATATTCAAGAAATTATGAAAAAATTCTCAGTAAGTAACAATTTATTTCTTGAAGTCAACTCTTGGATACACAATTCGGAAATTTCATTCAAGAAATTATGAAAATATTTGTAAGTAAGTAACAAACTCTTTATTGATTTCACCTCTTGGATATACAGTACAGATACTTCATTCAAGAAATTGTGAAAAAATTGCAAGTAAGTAACAAACTCTTTATTGTTTTCGCCTCTTGGATAAACAATACGGAAATTTCATCTGTTAATACGTTTAAGCAATAAATATCTTTAAGCTTAACCCGTCTTTATTCTTTAGAATAGTTTTATTCATTTCATTCAAGAAATTATGACAAAATTCTAAATAAGTAACAAACCCTTTCTTGAATTCGCCATTGGGTTGCACAATACAGAAATTAATTCAAGAAATCATAATAAAATCGTAAGTAAGTAATAAACTCTTTATTGTTTTCACCTATTGGATACACAATACTGAAATTTCATTCATGAAATTATGAAGGAATTGTAAATAGGTAACACACTCATTCTTGAAGTCACCTCTTGTATACACAATGCAGAAATTTCATTTAAGAAATTATCAAAAATTGTAAGTAAGTAGCAAATTCTTTCTTGAATTCACCTCCTGGATAAATAAAAAAGACATTTCATTCAAGAAATTATGACAAAATTCTAAGTAAGTAACAAACTGTTTCTTGAAGTTATCTCATGGATACACAATGCAGAAATTTCATTTAAGAAATAATGAAAAAATTGTAAGCAAGTAACAAACTCTTTCCTGAAGTCACCTCGTGGATACACAATGCAGAAATTTCATTAAAGAAATTATGAAAAAATTGTAAGTAAGTAGCAAATTCTTCCTTGAATTCACATGTTGGATAAACAAAAAGACATTTCGTTCAAGAGACTATGACAAAATTCCAAGTAAGTAACAAACTCTTTATTATTTTCAAGACTTAGATGCACGATGTAGAAATTTAATTCAAGAAATTATGAAAAAATTCTCAGTAAGTAACAATTTCATTCTTGAAGTCAACTCTTGGATACACAATACGGAAATTTCATGCAAGAAATTATGAAAATAATTTTAAGTAAGTAACAAACTCTTTATTGATTTCCCCTCTTGGATATACAGTACAGATACTTCATTCAAGAAATTGTGAAAAAATTGCAAGTAAGTAACAAACCCTTTATTGTTTTCGCCTCTTGGATATACAATACGGAAATTTCGTTCAATAAATTATGAATAAATTGTAAGCAAGTAAGAAACTCTTTCCTGAAGTCACCTCCTGGATACACAATGCAAAGACTTCATTTAAGAAACTATGAAAAAATTGTAAGAAAGTAAGTAACAAATTCTTTCTTGAATTCACCTCTTGGATAACACCTAGCTAATTTAAGACTCGTCCTAAACAATAAATCTTAAAAGCGCAGACACTGTAAATAAAGTTTTATAAATAAAAAGAAATTTACAACAATATTAAAACAAAGAAAAAGCAGTTAAAAACACAAGAAAAAAATAACAACTAAAAAAGCTCATAAAGAATATAGTATAAGCAAACAAACAATCTTGCATTAAAGAAAAATTCATCTTAGCAATCATTTCCAGACTGCAAGTAATAAAGTTAATTTAAGCCATATTAAGAGCTTTTAACGAAAATGCTCCCCGTTTCTTTCAGCCAAGACAATGAATATTTCTCACATTCGTGACAAAACGCCCCACCCCCTATTAATGATTTCTAGAGGGCAGGTATTAAATGCAAATTTAAACCATATTAAGAACTTTCAACAAAAATGCCCCCATTTTCTTTGAGCCAAGACTATGAATATTTCACACCATCATGACAATACACTCCACCTTCACCCTAGAAATAATTTCCAAAAGATGAAGTTGATATTAGAGCTAAGTCTAAGTCATATTAAGAGCTTTTTAACGATAATGCCCCGTTTCTTTAAACCAAGACTATGAATATTTGACACCTTCATGACAAAACGCCCCATCTAGCAATCATTTCTAGAAGGCAAGTGTTTGATGCAAATTTAAGCCATATTAAGAGCTCTTAACGAAAACTCCCCCTGTTTCTTTGAGACAAGACTATGAATATTTTACACCATCGAGACAATTAGCCCCCCCCCAACTATTTCCAGAGGGCGGAGTTGATATAAGAGCTAAATTTAAGCCATATTAAGAGCTTTTAACGAAAATGCCCCGTTTCTTTGAGCCAAGAATATGAATATTTTTATCACCATTGTGACAATATACGCCCCCCTCACCCTCCTAGTAATCACTTTGAGAGGGTTGGGTTGATATTAGATGGAATTTTTTAAGGTATTATTGAGGTATTTCCGAGGGCCTTTAACGAAAATAAAGAGTTTCTTTGAGTGCAAGTTAGATTTCCCCCCTTCTCCACAGTAAAAATTCTTTAATTCCTCCGCCTTAAAATTTAAGCTATGAAACTTGATGCTCGGAGCAATTCACAACACAGCGACATTATTTGATTGCCCTCCTGATATCACATCATCATCTCCAAGACATTTTCCGACATTTTTGTTAAAAAAAATATACTTCTTAAACGACGTTTAAGTTAGGTTGACTTAACTTAGGTTGGCATGATCGGTCTTGCTAACCTAAGTTAAATGAACCTAATTTAATTGTAGTTAACATAATGTAGTTAAGATGTGTTCTAGCAGATAACTTGTTAGTGTAAAAAAATTGTTACTTCTAAGAGAAATTTCTTATCTTTGACAGTGAACTTGCTGGTATTAGAAAAAATTTCTTACTATTAAGAAATTCCTGTTACTTCCAAGAGAAATTGGATAGTATTAAGTAAAATTTTGTTAGTATTAAGGTAAAAGTTGTTACTTCGAAGTAAAAATATGTCAGTGTTAAGAAAAACTTGTTACTTCTATCAGAAAACTTTTTAGCATAAACAGAAAACGGTTAGTTGTAAGAGAAATTTATTTTTCTTAACGGAAAACTTACTGCTATTAGAAATAAGTGTTACTATTAAGAAAACCTGTTGCTTCCAAGAGAAATTTGATAGGATTAAGCATAACTTTGTTAGTATTAAGGAAAAAGTTGTTACTTCTATCAACAAATTTTTTAGTGTTACGAAAAACTTGGTACTTCTAACAGCAAACTTGTCAGCATTAGTAGAAAATTGTTACTTCTAAAAGAAATTTTATATTTGCCCGAGAGCTTGCTTCTACTAAAAATAATTGTTAAAATTTGGAAAAGATTCTTAATTCCTAGATAAATTTGACAGTATTGAGTAAAATATTTGCTCGTATTAAAAAACCTTGTTGCTTCTAAGAAAATCATGTCCCGTTGTTCAATAAAATATAGTGTTTAATTTAGATTAACAGGCTTATTTACGAAGTGAGAAGGTTGAGAATATCCTAAGGGTGATGAGGGGCTATGCCACGTGGATGTTGAATGTTTAATGCTGTGGTGGCGTGTAGTCTTTTGAAGGTTATTATAAAAGACTAGGCTTGTGAAAAAGCTTGAATCAATAGATTGAAAGCATAATTTTTAGCAGGAAATGCCTGAAAAAATGTCTTAGGAATGGTTTTGTGATGTCAGAGGGCGCAGCAGAGCAGTAATAGTATGGCACAGGTCTGGGAATCGTTGGAAAATAACATCAATAGAAAATATATTCATTCGAGGGTGTTCAAACATAGAAGACGCTTAAAATGTTGATGAAGGGAGTTGCAGGGTGCAAAAGCAGTAATAGTGTGGCACTTTGGGATAAATTGCTTGGTGTATCACATTCTGGTAAGGAAATGCCAAGTTCCACTGCTAAATGTCACGTGGAAGGTAGGGAGGCATGCGTGTCATGCCATGATATTGGGGCGCCTTTTCAAGATTATTATGAAAAGCTAGACTTGGGAAAAACTTAACTCCATAGATTTAAATCATAATTATTTAACACGAAATGTCTGAAAAATGTCTTAGGAATAATTATTTGATGTCAGGGGGTATATTAAAGCAGTAGTAGTGTGGCAAAGGGGCTGCAAATCGTTGGAAAATAATAGCAATAGAAAATATATCCATCGAAGGTGTTCAAACACTAGAAGACACTTAAAACATTTATGAAGGGTGTCGCAGGGTGCCATAGAGCAGTAATAGTGTGGGACTAGGGGGTAAATTGCTTTGAGCGTCACGTTCTAGTACTGAAATGCTAAGTTCCACTGCAATATGTCACGTGGATGGTAGGAGATAGGCGTGTAATGTCATGGTAGCAGTGCATATTTTTCAGGTTATTATGAAAGGCTAGACTTGCTAAAAACTTGTATAAATATATTGAAATTTTAATTTTTAACACCAAATGTCCGAAAAATATCTTAGGAATACTTATGTGATGTCAGAAGGTGTGGCAGAGCAGTAAAAGTGTGGCACAGGGCTGGGAATCATTGGAAAATAATAGTAATAGAAAAAGTATATATATTTAGTGTTCCAACGCTAGAAAACGCTTAAAATGTTGATGACCGGTGTCGTAGGATGTCAAAAAGCTGTAATAGTGTGACACTGTGGCGTGAATTTTTTGGTGTCACGTTCTAGCAATGAAATGTCGAGTTCCCGCTGGTAAAAAAATATTTAATTTAGATTCACTAGCTTGTTTCCGGAGCGGAAAGGGTTGAAAATTTAATAGAGTTGATGAGTAAGGGGGTGCATTTTGGATGACGGAGGGGAAGGTGTTTAATGCCACGGTGATGTGGAGTGTTTTGGAGTGCTTTGGAAGTTTTTATGATAAACTGAGCTTGCGAAAACTTGAGTCAGTGGGCTGAAGTATAGTTTTTAACAAGAAATGTCTGAAAAATGTCTTGGGGGGGGGCTAATAGGACGATTTTGGAGGGTGCCAATCAGCAGTAACATTGTCGCATTGTGGCGTGAATTGCTTGGTGTATCCCACTAGCAATGAAATGCCGAGTTCCACTGTTCAAGAATGTTGTATTTAGATTCATGAGGTTATTTTATATGGGAAAAGGTTGAAAAAGTCCTAGGGGGGGGGTGAAGAGGGATGGTGCTACTCGGATTACGGGGGGGGGGTTGTAATGCCCAGGTAGTGTGGAGTGTTTTGGAAGCTATTATTATAAGCTAGGCTTGCGAACACTTGAATCACCAGATTGAAGCATAATTTTTAACAAGAAATGTCTGAAAACTGTCTTGGAGGTGAAGATGTTATGTTAAGGGGGCAGTCAAATAATGTCTTGGTGGTGTGAATTACTCGGAATATCATGTTCTACAGCTAAAAAAATAAGGTGGAGGCGTTAAAGAATTTTTACCGTGGAGGGGGGGGGGGCTGAAAGTCTAACTTGCACTCAAAGAAGTGCTATATTTTCGTTAAAGGCTCGGAAATACCTCAATAATGGCTACAAAGTTGCATCTAATATCAACCCTGCCCTCTGAAAATAGTTGCCAGGAGAATGAGGGAGGGGGAATGTATATTTTCAAAATGTTTGGAAATATTCATATTCCTGGCTCAAATAAACGGGGGAATTTTCGTTAAAGGCTCTTAATATTGTTTAAATTTAGCTCTTATATCAACTCTGCCCTCTGGAAATGCTTGCTGGGGGGCGTGGGTGTATTGTCAGGATGGTGTGAAATATTCATAGTCTAGGCTAAAATAAATGGGGCTACTTTCGTTAAAAGGTCTTAACATGGCTTAAATTTGTATCTAATACCTGCCTTCTGGAAATTATTAATATGGGGGGGGGGCATTTTGTAGCGATGGTGTGAAATATTCTTAGTGTTGGATCAAAGAAACGGGGCATTTTCGTTAAAACAACCTTAATATGGCTTAAGTTTAACTCTAACATTAGCTCCGCCCTCTGGAAATGATTTCTAGGGTGAGGGTGGGGTGTTTTGTCACGATGATGTGAAACATTCATAGTCTTAGCTCAAAGAAACAGGGGGCATTTTCGTGAAAAGTTCTTAATATGGCTTAAATTTAACTCTAATACTTGCCCTCTGGAATGATTGCTAAGATGCATTTTTATTTAATACAGGTTTTTTCCTGCATATACTTTATTCTTTATAAGCTTTTCCATGTTTTATTTTTTGTTTCTTTTATTTTTTAGCTGCTTTTTCTTTGTTTTAATCTTGTTGTTAACTTGTTTTTATTAATAAAATTTTATTTACAGTGTCTGTGTTTTGAAGATCTATTGTTTAGGACGAATCTTAAATTAGCTACGTGTTAAATAGTTTAAGCATGCATTTCTCCTTTGTTACTAAAAATACCTTGAGAGCAATCAATAATATTATTAAAAATATTAAAAAAGCATTACTTAATGAAGAGGTGTGATTTCTGAAAACATATATTTTCCGACTGCGTGCCATATTTTGGCACTAAACACATCGTTCCAGCATGTGGGAAAACAGGGAAATCTCATGTGTCATGCAATGGTTAATTTTAGAATGTGGTTCTCGATACAGAATTTTTGAAATAGCAGATTAGTTATCTTGATTGGAGCGTTGTTCCAATGGAAGTAAATTGAAATTTTGAGTCCAAGTGAGATCAAAGAAAGAAACAAAATGCGTTGTACATTTTGGCGAAAAATGAAACTTCAAAAAAGTATGGTGTGACAGTGATGGTTGTGCTGTCATCGCGTGACCTCACATAAGGTGTGTGCTGTCGTTAAGTTACAAACTGGGATTCCCCCATGGATACTGACAAAAGGTTACATAAAATTTGCTGTGTCTTGGCACATACCGCTGAGAATTTCAATTTTACGTCGTACCTGAACTGAGATTCCAACAGTTACAAGGCGACTACACCTAGTTGAGACTTACAGTCACTAGGAGAATTGTATGGAAAAGCAAAAGATACCTGCACATTTGCCAGGAAGACACTAAAGGGAAGAATTGGAGTTCTGGAATTATTAGAGTCGTTTAGAAACCTGTTTCAGACATCTAGAACGGAGCTAAATAGCCTCATGACAGCAGACCTTGCAACAGCTGAAGCTGTTCAAACCCTTTTTGACGGTAAACAGATTGGGATAGAAGCAATGAAGTCATAATTTGAAAAGACAACAGTAAAGGTCAAACTTGGTATAGTGAAGACCTTTTTCTCATTTCTGAGGAAATATAAAAAGAAATCAGTATAAATAAATATAAAAAACAAAGCTCCTCGAAAGAGCTAGACCTGGCTAATCAAACCAACAACATATCATTGTTTTTGGCACTCTTAAGGTATGAATTGCTTCTGTAGCCTTATCTAGCTTCTTTTAGCCATGAAGCAGTCTGATGAGAAAAAGCTGCAGTTGCATAGTGGTATTAAATTTGAGATTCTGAAATACCTGCAGAAAGAGTGTGCTATCATTTGTTGGTGCATCAAACTCCCAGCATTGCTTCTAGAGGATCTCCCATGAATTGATTATACTATCGATGTTATGAGCCTAATTTGATACTACCACCCAGAGCAACAGGAAACCAAGAAGGAATTTGGTCTTCCGTTCTACTTGGCAATATGAAAGGATATACCTAAAGATTTGCAGTCTATTTATTTATTCACTGACAAGGTACGAGGGCATGGTTGCTCTTGATGGTGAAATCGTTCAGAAAGAAGTCTCTAGTAGTGGAGAAAAACGAGGAAATCCTGGAGGGTATTTTCAATGTCTTTTAATGTCCGCAATCAAGGTAACAAGTACATGGGATTCAATCCTTGGTAGTTTCCCAAAAATACTTGGAAGTATTTTTTGGAATCGGTAGCTAGTGCAAACAAATTTCTGGCAGTGCCTTGTCCCGACTATCCAACATTCAAAGCTGGCCTTTGTGGCGATTGTGACAAAACCAAGAGTAATTGCACCATTGCCATACCAATGGGGTTTTGGACTCCGCCCAGGTGAGTTTTTACTTCCCGTGTTAAATAAAAATGGGGATGAACATGATACAATTTTATTGTAAACTAATACTGGAATTTTTAACCTGCTGAAGCTGGAAGTTAATATTCTTGATTTTTTTTTCATTTAAGGTAAAGGTAAAAAAGGAATGAAAAACAATGGCACCAATATTTTTCATGAAAAAACATAAAAGCTACTGAATAGTTTGGTCACACGTTTCGCTGTCTATATTGAATTCAGATGATATTAATCTTAAAGGCTAAAACACTTGACACTTAACAATTTATAAATTTTACAATGAATTATTCATAATAATGTAACAAAAAAAAATAATAATAATAATAATATAATAATCATAATAATCATATAATAACAATCATAATAATAACAATATATAATAATATAATATAATATATAATAATAATATAACATAGACATAACTCGACCTTTACTTCGCATGATGTAAAATTGGCTCGTCCTCAATGAAAATATAATTAGACAAAACCACAGAGTACACTGCTTTCTCGGTTATCATTAAAAATAAATTAATAAACAAGTACACACATACAAATTGACATCATTTTATTCTGTTACCTTGTCAGGTTAGCCATACAATTGTAAAAAAAAAAATACTCTATTAAAAACACTACCAGTGCTTTCCATGCCAGTACTTTCCATGAAAAAAAAGTGTTCTAGTGGCACAATAGCGGTGAATAAAGAGAAAAAAAAGGGGAAATACCAGTGCTTTCCATGAAAAAAGTAACTGTCTTTATTGTTCAAGGAGAGAATGAGGGAGGCTTTTAATTTTTCTGTATTGGGTTTCAACAACAGCAATGCCAATGGGGATATCTTTTTCAATCCACCACAATTTTTGAGGGGTTTCAGGCTATTTATTTAAATTTCTATAAATTTGTTTTCAGAATAATATTTTACTTTTAAGATTGGTCAAAATTATAGTCATTATTCCTAAATTCACTACATATAGCAAATTTTTCTTATTGGACATTTCTTTTTTTCAAAAGGCGTCTTCAAATTTTTGGTTACTATTTGCTGTGGCTCTAAACTAATAACCCTAATATTAAAAATTTTGGTACGTAAATTAAAAAAAATTTTCTGATGGAAAAAAAAGAGAACAGTTGAAAATTACGTCAAGTAAAAAATATCGCTTAATAGTTTGCACAACTGACTCAAATTAACTGACCCATGACGCTTGTTTAAAGTTCCAAAATTCTAAAAAACTACTACTTGGTTGAAAACACAAGGTGACAAAACTGAAGAGGTTTAAGCTCTAGGAATTTTACAAGTGGACTACAGAAAATGACAGACCAATCTATAAGGCTCGCAAAATCTTACGTGGGCCTTAAAATCACAAAATTTTAATGTACAAGTTTATTTGCAGAACTTCCTGAACTTTGAACTGAGTGGAACAAAATGGCTATCTCAAAATTTTTATTGGATGTGTTTGCGGAAATGTTGGGCGTGGAAGGGGTGTTAGTTGCTTTCCAATCACTTTCGACTATTAAAAAAGGCACTAGCCATTTCAATTTCCAATCGAATAAGCCCTTTTTGAAGTTTCTACGACAAAGCAATATATAAGAACCTTATATGCCCCCTGGGCATAATTTACAACCCCTGCCCTTAGGGCTGTGGGGGGGTTGTCATCCTCAAATACCTGATTTCCAGAACTTAAAACTACGTTGAGTAAAACGGCTATCTCAAAGTTTTGATTTGATGTGTTTGTGGAAAAGGTGGGCGTGAGAGGCGGGTTAGTTCCCCTCTAATCACTTTCGACTATTAAAAGAGGCACTAGCCCCTTGAATTTCCAATCGAATGAGCCTTTTTTGAAGTTTCTACGACAACACCTTGTATAAAAAACCTTATATGCCCCGAGGGCATAACTTACAACCCTTGCCCTAAGGGCTGTGGGTGACTGTCCTCCTCAAAAACATAAGTTCTATCTAGAAATCAACTTCGCTGAACAAAATGGCTATCTAAAAATTTTATGTGTTTCGGGAAATAATGGGCATGGAAGGGGTGTTAATCACCTTCCAATATCTTTCGACTATTGAAAAGGGGACAAGCCACTTCAATTTCCAATTGAATGAGCCCTTTTTGAAGTTTCTGCAACAACTTCTTCGATACGGAGCTCCCTGCTCTAAAGAAAAAATTAATAAATAAAACATTGTGCCAACATCGTTCTTATGTGCCCCCCTGGGCATAACTTAAAATCCTTGCCCTGAGTGTTGTGGGGGAGTGTCCTCCTCAAAAATATATTTTCTATCTTGAAATCAACTACGCTGAACAAAATGGCTATCTCAAAATTTTGATTGGATGTGTTTGGGTGAATGATGGGCTCGGGGGGAATAGTTGCCCTCCAACCACTTTCGACTATTAAAAAGGTCACTAGAACTCTCAATTTCCAATCGAATGAGCCCCTTTTGAAGTTTCTACGACGACCCCTTCCATATGAAGTGCCCTGCTCTAAAGAAAAAAATAATAAATAGTAAATTGTGCCAACATCGTTCTTATGTGCCCTCAGGGCATAACATGAAATCCTTGCCCCTAGGGTTGTGGGGGAGTTTCCTCCTTAAAGACATATTTTCTACCGGAAAATCAACTACGCTGAACTAAATGGCTATCTCAAAATTTTGATTGGATGTGTTTGGGGGAATGATGGGCGTGGGGCGGGGGGGTAGTTATCCTCAAATCACTTTCGACTATTAAAAAGAGTACTAGCTACTCCAATTTCCAATTGAATGAGCCCTTTTCGAAGTTTCTACTACAACTCCTTCGATGCGAAGTGCCCGGGTATGGAGGAAAAAAAACACATTGTGCCTACATCGTTCTTTACTTAGGCAGCGCTAGCGTGCTGCCTGTTATTTAAAAACTCTAAGACGATCAAATTTTGGCTCTTTTGTGTGAAATTTTAAGCCGCAAAAAATAACAGGTTTTGAGCAGCAAAAATACCTTTTTAGTCACCATATCTTAGTCACCGTCTAACAGTCACCTTTTCTTACAGAGCCCGAGGAAATTTCTACTTATTCACAAAAGGGAGGAAACCATACTCCTACACCTGAAGGTGACAAGTACATAAAGTCACTTTAGCCATCCTGTCACCGAAACTTGAAATACCTATACAAGCGACTTGAACATCTCACTAGTCATATAGCTTGGCTAGCTTTTCTCACAGTCAAACAAATAAATTTTCCAATAAATGAATTTTTCAATATAATGTTTAAGTTTTGTTTAGTTATTTTTAGTTTGGTTATTAATTCTTTAGATTTTGCTTGTTTAGGTGGTTCATGGGTGAGTCTAGAGCAAAGTCTTGGGGTGGGGGGGGGGGGCAAAGTGACAAGGGTGCCAATAAGCAAAATCTAGGGGGAAGGTTATGTGACAAGGGCCCCAATAATCAACCAAATTGACCATTTTACTTTAATAAAAAACAGTGAAAACAGAAAAAAACAAGGAATGAGGGTGCCAGAACAAATATTGGAAGGCCAGGGTCCCCCCTCTTCCCCCTGGATCGACCACTGAGTTGGTTTCTTCTTATCTATCATAAGCTGCTATCATTAGGTATTTAAATTTTATTTTAGTAAACTAATAAATAATTTCACAGGTGAAAAACATTATGTTATAAGTAAATATTACAATATTATAACAAAATTATATTATATGGCAGTGTATAAATAGCACTATAAATACATTAAGAAACTATAAATATGTTTTTTTATGATAATATATTAATAATATAAATAAAAACATAAATGATGTTATAGTAATAAATAATTTTGTAACATTTAATACTATAAGTTTATATTATATTTTAATCGCCTAACGTTTCTATTGCATTATTGGTAAACCACTTCAAAAGATTGGCAACGCAATCGAACTTGTCGATTAAATTTATTGATTAATTACTGTGATTTATCAATGAATTGATTAAATTTAAATTTAACCAACACTAGATTCAGTTCTTGAATTCAATCTATTCAAACAATTTATTTAATTCCAGGTTATAAAAAAAGTATTAATGCAATAATAATACGAATATTTACCCTTAATAAACAATGAACAATATGAATAAATAATTATTTGAACTTAATAACAATACGAAAATAATAATGCGAACAATAAATTAATAAATAATAAGAAAACTCACGCTTACTGTTTGGGCCTTTGTGGTCAGCATGGATAGGCGTTTGAAAATAATTGATTTCTATCCACTTCAAGTGATAACTTCAGATGACGGTTTGACATTGATAAACTTTAACTCATTTCTAGCCAATTTTATTTTAAAGGTTTTTAGCACATATTTTTAAACTGAACATGCTTGACCTATTAATGCAATCTCGTTTCCATTATCTTATTTAGTTTTCAAGTGATTTAGAATTTTTGTAATTCTAGGATGCTCTGTATCTCCTAAATTCACTTTTAGAAATTTCAAATGAAATGGTTCTTCTTATATTATAAGTACTTAGAGCGTGTGTGAAAAAAAAACACTCTATTTGCAAAAAGTCATCATCGAAGATGGTGAAAACCTAAAAAGTACTTTATCACCTCCCCTGTGATTCTATCAGAAAAAATTAATGGGCAATAGCCCTTTCTCATATTTTGTATGATGTATGCTTCTAGGAGTTTTTAAAGCTGACTTTCAAAAAGTGCTGTAGTTCATTCTTCATTTAAATTTACGCAGAGTAAAACAATATTTCATTTTCATCTATTTTATTGAAATGGGGATAGCCCTTTTTCACATCCTGGATGTGAAGGCTTCTTGTCTTGCATACTATACCTGTACCCTTCTGGAAGCTTGTGAAGAGGGCTCACCATATAAATTTCTGTATCTCTTCTCCCTCTTAAATTTAAAAGAAGTAGCTAAAAGTTTGTTTGTAAAGTTTTTTTTTTTTAAGGGCAATCGCTCTTCTTCACATCTTCCATTCTGTACCAAACTCGAGGCTCATAGCTGCACCTGACTATTCAAAGATTCAGTAGGTCTTCCTCAGTTTACGCGTATGTCCGTAGTGAAAACACCTGTTTTTAGACTTACTATTTCACTGACAAGAACTTAATGAATTCAATGACCTTCAGCAATTATAAAAGTTATCAATTAAGACCGGTATACATAGACCTATATATAAATATATATATATATATATATATATATATATATATATATATATATATATATATATATATATATATATATATATATATATATATATATATATATATATATATATATATATATATATATATATATATATATATATATATATATTTTTTTTTTTTTTTTTTTTTTTTTTTTTTTTGAGTGGATGTCTTAAGGATGATGGGTGATATTTCTCACTTGCGATTTCTAGAGTGTAATACTTTTAGAGTTGTTTGTTTGTTTGTTGTTGTTTCTTTTTTTGTTTTTTTTCTTCAGGATGATTGTACCCAAGAGTTACTTTCTCATGGATTGTTTGTTTATTTTCCCCTTTCTTGTTTTTTTTTTCCTACAAAATGGGTGGTTAGTTTTTCGGTTCATTTTTTCTTCTCTATTTTTTCAATCTTTTTTGTATTATTTTTCCCAAAAATGTTGTTTGTTTCTATTTATTTTTGGGTGCGCTTTTCAGTATTTTTTTTCTTTTTATTACTTCGGTTGTGTCGTTTTTAACTGCCCAGACTAAACCGCCAGACGGCAGCTTAGTCTGGAAAATTATTTATCGAGATGAGTTGCTCGTGTTGATGATTGTCCACTAACAAGATCTGAAGTCTGTGAGAAGTACTACATTTATCCAGTCACTGCAAAGTTTTCTGGCACAGCAAAGTTACTCGTGCCTTCGACTAGGTTCGCGGAATATACATATTACTACGAGTTATCAGGACGATTATATCCTCCAGCTACTAGACAATTTTTCGTTGAAGTTGGATGTAATTGGAGTTTGTCAATTATTTCTAAGTGCAGACCTTTCTCTTTTGCTTTATTCATTTCTAGGTTACAATTTCCGTGTGAAGAACTAAGTTTCGATGAGTTATGGTGGGTTTGCATTTTCGGTAAAAGAGGGAACTTGGTATGGGGTACGGGATGACCTTAGTGTTTGGAATGAAGGTAAGGTAGAATTTTTTTCAATAGAGGTTAAATATATGGAATAAACATATTTTAAAATACTGCGTGAACATGAAGTCTGTCGGTGGAAGGCACCGCAGGTCTCGTGGCTGTAGATAAAAATGCACTTGAAGTTGGATAACCTGGATCTTTTCCATAAACCAGTATCATGATTTGTTGTTAGATTCTTAGCAATAGATCTGATAAGAACAAAAATGGCTTTGTCATGGATTTCTGATTTCTTGTGTTAGAGACTCCAAGGCAGTACCAAAGCATTCGACTGACTGGAAAATCGCTGCTTTCCAAGTCCATACAAAAGGCTCATGGAATCACATCCATCAGGCTGTGCGAAAATGGCAAGACACAGCAAAACCTTGGTCCTAGCTTCGTAAATATTATATGCAAAGGTAAACATCAGGCTGGGGATGTGGTCTAAGCAGCTTCAGGCACTTAAAGAAAAGATAATCAAATAATGCATTACAAGCATAACTAAATCAGTGTCGTTTGTTTGGTTTATGACAACCAAGCTGTTTCTACTCAGAGCAACGCCTGCATAATAATAAAAACCTGGTATCTGCTTCTTCATGACTAGATATCATCTTGTCATCTTCAAAATTACAGATGAGTTGCAGTAATTTGCAGTAATCTCTTTATCTCTTTGCTCATATGCACCAGCAAGGTGTATCATCAGACGGTTTGAAATTATAGTTTCTGAAACTTCAGCGAATATGCATAGGGGCCTCCCTTTTTATGGGAAACTGCCAAGGATTGAATCCCATGTACTTGTTACCTTGATTGTGGACATTAAAAGACATTGAAAATACCCTCCAGGATTTCCTCGTTTTTCTCCACTACTAGAGACTTCTTTCTGAACGATTTCACCATCAAGAGCAACCATGCCCTCGTACCTTGTCCAGTGAATAAATAAATAGACTGCAAATCTTTAGGTATATCCTTTCATATTCCCGAGTAGAACCGAAGACCAAATTCCTTCTTGGTTTCCTGTTGCTCTGGGTGGTAGTATCAAATTAGGCTCATAACATCGATAGTATAATCAATTCATGGGAGATCCTCTAGAAGCAATGCTGGGAGTTTGATGCACCAACAAATGATTGCACACTCTTTCTGCAGGTATTTCAGAATCTCAAATTTAATATCACTATGCAACTGCAGCTTTTTCTCATCAGGCTGCTTCATGGCTAAAAGAAGCTAGATAAGGCTACAGAAGCAATTCATACCTTAAGAGTGCCAAAAACAATGATATGTTGTTGGTTTGATTAGCCAGGTCTAGCTCTTTCGAGGAGCTTTGTTTTTTATATTTATTTATACTGATTTCTTTTTATATTTCCTCAGAAATGAGAAAAAGGTCTTCACTATACCAAGTTTGACCTTTACTGAAGTCTTTTCAAATTATGACTTCATTGCTTCTATCCCAATCTGTTTACCGTCAAAAAGGGTTTGAACAACTTCAGCTGTTGCAAGGTCTGCTGTCATGAGGCTATGTAGCTCTGTTCTAGATGTCTGAAACAGGTTTCTAAACGACTCTAATAATTCCAGATCTCCAATTCTTCCCTTTAGTGTCTTCCTGGCAAATGTGCAGGTATCTTTTGCTTTTCCATACAATTCTCCTAGCGACTGTAAGTCTCAACTAGGTGTAGTCGCCTTGTAACTGTTGGAATCTCAGTTCAGGTACGACGTAAAATTGAAATTCTCAGCGGTATGTGCCAAGACACAGCAAATTTTATGTAACCTTTTGTCAGTATCCATGGGGGAATCCCAATTTGTAACTTAACGACAGCACACACCTTATGTGAGGTCACGCGATGACAGCACAACCATCACTGTCACACCATATTTTTTTGAAGTTTCATTTTTCGCCAAAATGTACAACGCATTTTGTTTCTTCCTTTGATCTCACTAGGACTCAAAATTTCAATTTACTTCCATTGGAACAACGCTCCAATCAAGATAACTAATCTGCTATTTCAAAAATTCTGTATCGAGAACTACATTCTAAAATTAACCATTGCATGACACATGAGATTTCCCTGTTTTCCCACATGCTGGAACGATGTGTTTAGTGCCAAAATATGGCACGCAGTCGGAAAATATATGTTTTCAGAAATCACACCTCTTCATTAAGTAATGCTTTTTTAATATTTTTAATAATATTATTGATTGCTCTCAAGGTATTTTTAGTAATAAAGGAGAAATGCATGCTTAAACTATTTAACACGTAGCTAATTTAAGATTCGTCCTAAACAATAGATCTTCAAAACACAGACACTGTAAATAAAATTTTATTATTCCTTTTTATTTATAAAACTTTATTTACAGTGTCTGCGCTTTTAAGATTTATTGTTTGGGACGAGTCTTAAATTAGCTAGGTGTTTACATGAGTTAAGCATGCATTTTCCTTTTTACTAGAAATACCTTGAGAGCAATCAATAATATTATTTGGCATCACTCCTTAAAAAAGCCTCACTTAATGAAGAGGTGTAATTTCTGGAAATAGATATATTCTGACTGCGTGCCAAATTTGGGCAGTAAACACGCCGTTCTAGCGTGTGCGAAAAATGGAGAAATCTCAGGTGTCACACAATGGGTTAATTTTAGAAGGTAGTTCACAATACAGAAATTTTGAAATAGCAGTTTAGTCCTCTTATCTGGAGTGTTGTTCCAATGGAAGGAAATTGACCATTCGAGTCCTATCGAGGTCAAAGAAAGAAAAAAAATCGTGTTGTACATTTTGGCGAAAAATAAAATGTCAAAAAAGTATTGTGTGACAGTGATGGTTGTGCTCATATTACGTGACCTCAGATAAGGTGTGTACTGTCGTTAAGTTACAAGCGGAAATTCCCCCATGGGTCCTGACGTAAGGTTACATAAAATTGCCTCATCCATACTACACATGACCGTTTAAGACGGTGTAAGTCGTGTTACGTCATTGGAGTCCCGAGGGTTGTGTCATGAGAATCTCGTCATCTGAAATGATATTGCGTCAAGCATATTACACCTGGAAACAGGAGCTGCATTGCACAGGTGTTACAGTTTGAGGGGTTAGTAGCTCCACTTATGGGGTCCCTATCTGACTCTTTAAAATCCCATGCTAATATCCCTATCTGACTGTTTAAAGCACAAGGGTGTGTTGCTAGCTGTGAGTAGAAATGCCTTATTGACTCGTGACCCCACACCATATATGGGCATAGCCTCCCTGGGGAGAACACGTGGTTAATGGGGTCAATGACCTCTTTTTCCAAGGTCGAGGTTGATGTTGTTGTACGTGCACGCTCTCAGTGAATGTCAAGGTCGATGTTGATGTTGTTGTTTTTGGCACGCTCGAGGTGAATGTCACGGTGTCCAGAAATAGTATTTGCTGTTGTTGCTCGAGCCAAATGTTAAGAGTGTTCCGGAAACAGTTAGATCACATGTTTCCTTCTCAGCCAATCGGTGAGTCGGATACATCCCCCTTCTCTGCCAATCAGAGGGCTGGTTACATATAGTTTTCCCCGTTACATTACAATTCGCCCTTGAGATTTCGTATATAACGGACATGCGATGTGATTAAATTATCAGAAAGTAAAGTAACCTGACAATGGATAGAACAATTAACATAATTGATGAGCTTGAGGCCTTGGCAGCCGCAATTAGCAATGTGAGTACATTTTCATTTTTTATTTTATAAATAAATTTTTTTTCCGTGGTTACCCTCTAATATATTTGGTTAAACCCCCCCCCCCCTATACAAACGCCACTATATGATGTTAATACTCGATAAAAAGCGTAAAATACGCTCTTTTTTTGTTATGTAAACCCCATCCTTCCTTCCCCCTCTGTTTACGACTCTAATTCTGTTTTTGATAAATTCTGTATCTTATCTAAAAGCAACTGTCAACTTTCTGTCATTCCTTTAACATACTGTTTTTCACCGCAATGACTTGACTTACAGATTTCTCGCAACGATTTAAATAGCTAATAATTACTGACACCCTTTAAAGTACATCCGGCTTTGGTAAATATACAAGAATTTGGATAGCGGCTTAGCCAAAAGGTTTTTCTGAGAAGGATAGTTTTTCACTTCGAATTTAAAAGCAGTTTCGCGTGAAAAGAGAGATTATTGTTAATTAACCTTGTGTGGTTACAGGCTTTGTGTAATTCTATGTGGTACGGAAGCATGGAAATGAGTTATTTCCAAATTAATGCCCAACAATATTTTTAGGACATTGGTGAAAGGTGGGGGGGGGGGTTTGACAATGCCTTCAATTCTACCGCCACCAATGTAGAATGAAAAAAAACTGTTTCTTCGCGTGAAAAGTAAGGGGGGGGGATGGGTTTAAGAAAAAGATACATTGCTTTATTATGCGTAAATTGAATAGCATTTTTACCTATGATCGCAAATTTTAGGCAAATAAGCTTTATGTTAACAATATTTTTATCTTATTTAAAGCCTATAGACTGGAATATTTAAATGGTAAAAATATAAACATTGATTTCTATCCTAAGACTACAGACTACTGTTTGTCAAGATTTATTTTTCACATGTTTTGCAATAAAAACGTTTGATTTCTGAGCCAACTATATTTCTCGTAAATTTTACTTTTTGCTTTGCTTTTGGGTTTAGGGGGAGTGGGCTTCTTAGTGATAAATTCTTTTCTAAACAAAATTGTAGTTAATAACTTTCTTTCTTTAAAATAAAGGGGCAAATTATTCCAATACTAACTTTTTTCTCTTCTTTTTAAGGCAAATTATGAAGAATGCGTGCCCCCTCCTTCCATGAAAGCAAGAGAGGGTGTGGTAGCCCCAATGCAAAAGGTCAGAAAGTTAAAGAGAGAGTGGACAGATAACTACACTGACAAAGATTCGCAATATTTTAAAATATCCAACCCAGCTTCGCAAGACCATAGCACGGCCGGCCCGCCCGCACTCCCAAATACGGTAACATGGACATATAGCGCTCAAGCCCAGACAGGATATGCAAATGTAAGCATTTTTTCCTACCTATCTATTTCTTCCAATGTTTTTTTTTCTTTTTCAATCCCAATATAAACTTATCTCAGCGGGATATTAACCCCTCACCCCCAACCATTGTTTTCTCTACCCTCCCTCGGAGATATCTAAATGTAATTTTTTTGCAAAGAAACCACTCTTTTCTAATCTTTGCTATCGCTTCGATATCTCATAAGCGAATATTATTAGGTAATTTCTATTAATAATCACCGTCTTTGAAACTCAAAATGCTATTTTTTCTAATCTTTACTATTTTCTCTATTGCTAACACATATATTTTTAGGTACCTTTGAAACATCGACTGCTCTTTTTCATCTAATTTTGAGAGAGATTATCCCATCTGTCACATATTATCGTTCTAATTTACACTGAATATTTCTATCGTGCCATGTTTCGCTCTTACATAGAATATAGAACTCCAATGTCCTAAAATATTAATTTTGCAGACAATTTGTTCTCCGCTATTTCAGAAAACACAGAATTACGCAAAGGCCATTGAAACCTTGATTGACTAAAACCGCTAATGTAAAACAGAAGAGGAAAAAGGAGATGCCAAAATTATTTATAACCTCGCGCGGAGAGCTTTATGTCAAAACATAGCGGTATAATGCCTAAGAAGTGAGGGGAAAGCGACTTAACAATTCTCAAGATTTTGAATTTCAAACTCGTTCATCTAACCTCCATAATTAAACTCATGTGTTTATTGAACCTGTATGGAATTAGAAATATTTCAACTTTGTTGGGGCATTATGTAAATGGCCGGGAGCCATGGAGCCCAGAATGCGCTGGCGGGTCCAGGAAGCGCCGGGGGAAGTGCCACGGGTCCAAGAAGTGCCACGGGTCAGGGAAGTGCCTCAGGGATGTGATGCAAGAAGCGGCCCGAGTGGTCTGGGAAGTGCTTTGGGGCGAGGTTATGGAAGCGCTGGGAGAAGCACCAGGGCCCGAAAAGCATCGCGGGAAGCGAGGCGGGCCTCGAGAAGCGCCGCGGGAAGTGCTCCGAGAAGCGCTGCGGTAAATTACCGTGAAAAAAAAATTTTTTTTTTTAACACTTATAAACTAAATGACCACCTAGTTACCTTCTATGTCACATTTTTGATTATCTTAAGTTGGAACTTTCAGTTGAATTGACCAAATTTTATTAAGCAATAATAATCCAAATTTTAAAAGCAGGAGGGATGATTTGAAAACTTTGAAAATAATTTATTTTTTCATTTGCAGCTTGTCCTGGTCCCATACTTACCATCTCCCCCCTGCTCGTCAGCTGGAGACGGAGAAGACGATGCATCTTTGGAGTATCGTGAAAATGAAATGTCTTGGCAAGGTATCGTTAATGAAATACCTGAAAATATCGATGATTTTTTAACTAATTATTTTAATTTAGATAGTAGCACTGTTGAACAGGGGGACTTACCTTGGATATGGCCTAAGACTTGGATGCTTTTAGAGTTTTTTCCACAGGAATTCCGAGGGACCCCTCAAACCTCCGATCGCATCACGACGCCACGGCCAACACCTGACGTGGTGCAGACGCCAAATATGGTAGACCAACGGGGGGGCGGGGGTAATATCGACGCTAGGGCGGGGGGTACAACTTTCCCAGATTTTCAATTGTTGAATACAATTTTACATAATATAGTTGTTTTCACTGCGACGTTTGGGGATTCTTTTAATTCACTTATGGGGGGGGGGAATTTGTTTTTGACCCTGTAGAAATTGTGCATGCATATGTAGACAAAATTCGTACACTTATGGAGAATGAAATTCAGTTTTGGGGGGGTAGGGAGTCAATTAAGGTCTCCATTGTTTTAAAGGTTTTTTATTTGAATGAGGGAAAAAGCGAGGTTTACTATCATTATGTACATTCCGAGATGCGTTTGGTTTATTCGAATTTAGAAAATTTTGAGGGTGCTTTCATCGATTGGGTCGATCAAATTATAACTCATTTTGAGAACTTTAATGAAAATGGGAGTGGATCTATAGTTGTTTTTTTTGAAAATTTAAGTGAAAATATTTTAAAATTAAATAAATATTTAATTTTACGCGGGGGCCTGGGGGGAGGGAGTGCAGTAGAATTAAAATATAATCCAGATCTAGAAGGTTGTAAAGGTGTCCAGCGGATCTGTTTTGAAACAGGTCAAATGTGTTTCAGATATGCTTTCCTCATATCAGCATACGAGCCTCTAGCTCGGGACGCTACCAAGACGAATTTAGACAATTGGGCTATACATGGGAAGGAAGGGTCCGATTTTCTCATTGTAGATTTCTCTTGCTTAGAAGGAAAATACCCAGTAACGCTAAGATCCATTGATATTTTTGAAAGGGCTAATGCCCACTTAAATATCGGCGTTACTGTGGTTCAGTATGAAACAGAATTTGAAGATGGGGTTCGTTTAAAAAAGAAGGGGGTGGTCTTCCCCATAAGGGGTCCGTCAGTTGATTTGGTTAAACACTGGGTTTGGTTGCTATACACATCACCTAGTGAACCGAACATAATCGGTCATTTTAACCCTATCACTGACATTAGTAGAGTTCTGAGGGAGGGTAAGCGTAGGGGGGAATGTTTCTACTGTCCAGCATGCTTCTCTCGATTCTGGACTGATATGAAACAACGGGGTCATATGAGGCATTGTAGCCAATATGGATACCAGACAGTGGAAACGGTTTCTGGGGATAGGGCCATTCTACGCTTTCAAAAGTTCCAAAACACCCTCCTCCAGTGCGACAAAATATCTTTAGACTGTGAAGCTAAGCTGGTGGAGGTGAATGACCCCCAATTTCCAAACCGTATCAAAGAACACCGGGCCATTGCAGTGTCCTACGCCCACGCGCAAAGAGACAGTTCTAACACTATGCGGCTGTTAGAAATAGTAGAAAAATTGGATGAGAACGAGTGTATGGTCAAGGCATTGACTAAACTAATTGGCACGGCTAATGGCGCTATTTCTCGTTTGAGAAATACCCATTATCCATTGGTGTTGTCTGCAGAGGATCGTCTCGCGATTAAAAATCAAAAAATTGGTTGGGTTTGTAAGTGGGAGTTTGTAGAGGAGTATAAGGGGACTAAAGGGAAAAGAGGGGGGAGGGGGTAAGTCAGAGACCATGACCAGGTGTGGCAGGAAAGATCCTCGGGGGGAAGTAATTTTAGGGGAGTTGCGCAGCAATCGTGTAATTTAAATGTTAGCCAGCAGTTTTTTATCCCAGTTTTATTCACAATTCCAACTATGACTTAAAATTTATTTTACCAGCACTGCCACGTATGCACAGGGCGGGAGGGGGAGTAGATAGTCCATGGGTAAATAGTTCATTGATCTACAACATAATTCCCAGATCGGCTGAGAAGCTGGTACTTCTCGAACTGAAATGGCAGGCGGTGGATAATGGGCATATGTGCTGGAATAAAATCAGGTTTTTAGATTCCTTTAGTTTCTTTCCCAAGGCATTGAGTCAATTGATTCAAGTGCAAAAAAGCGACAATTTTGATAGCTTTCCCTTGCTTAAACAGCAATTTCCAGACAGTGAAATGTATGACCTGTTGACCTGCAAAGGTATATACGCATACGATTATTACTGTTCTGGTGCACGCTTAAGCGAGGTGAAACTACCTCCAATTGAAGCTTTTTACAATTCACTGACCAACAGTGAATGCACAGCCGAGGAGTTTGAGTTTGCCAAGAAGGTGTGGTCCAAGGGGGATTGTAAAAATGGGTGGGATTATTGTAGACTGTACTTGGCCAGTGACGTTCTAACTCTGTTGGATATAGTCTGTAAGAACACAGACCAGATCTATTCAGAGTTCAGGTTAGATATAGGCTATTATTTTTCTACACCCTATTTAGTGATGGATTTAATTTTAAAAATTGGCAGGGAGGAAATAGGCCTAATCACCGACATAGATCAGCACCTTTTTGTAGAGCGTTAAATGAGGGGTGGGTATGTTTTTCATGGGGACCGCGTCTTATCAACCGATCCGAACGGACAAAGCTCCTGTGCAATGTCAAATGCAGTGTTCTTGGACATGAACTCGTTGTATACCTCGTCGATCTCACACTACTCTTTGACATGTGGAAACTATCGATGGCTTGAGAATCCTTGTGAGTTCCACAACATTACCACCGTTCAGAACAACGGGCCACAAAGATGGTTTTGTGAATTTGACGGTCACATTCGGCTGGTGCTTCACGACTCATTCAAAGATTTTGTCTTTCCCTGTATCAATCGGCCCGTGAGCAGGGACTCTCTGAGCCCTTAAAATCGATCATTGGTTGAGGATATGGGGATTCACTGGACTCCATCTAAACAGAAACTGATTGCTGATTTGGACCCTAAGGAGAATATCGTTGTTCACCATGTGCTTTTGCACTGGATGGTGAGCAATGGTTTCAAGATCACCAAAATACACAGGGTCCTGCAGTTCAATCAGCGACCCTACTTGAAAACGTTTATCGACACTTTTGTCGATAAACGCTCTAAGGCAAATTCAAAGCTGGAGAAGGAATTGTACAAGCTCATCCTAAATTCAGCGTTTGGCAAAATGTGTGAAAGCGTTCGTAATAGATCTCGCTGCGACGTCGTGACTGACCCTCTAGGGTGTGCACGAATTATTGCCGACCCCAATTTTACATCATTCACGAGCATAGAGGCCGGCATGGTTCTTCTACACAGGAAAAAGCAAAATGTAGTACTGAACAAGAATATTGCAGGCGGCAGTTCAGTACTAGAAATTTCAAAAAAGCTCATGTTGTCGTTCTTTTACAATGTGTGCAAGGTGCAATGGCCACGGGAGGGGGAGGTTCAAGTTTACTATGGTGATACAGATTCTCTGCTGTTAAAGGTAAATGGGACTGAAGATTTATTGGGTGATTTAGAAAAGGGGGTGCACATCAGCTCGCGGATGGATTTTACCAACTGGAATACATCCCTCTACCCTGAGCTGGTGAAACGTCAAGCGCCCAACCAACTATTAAAATTAAAATCAGAGACTGGGTGTGATTGGATATACCGAGGGGCGGCCCCGGGACTCAAAGTTTATTGTGTGGAAACATAGAGTGGGGATGAAAAGAAGGCGTGTACAGGAGTGCCTAAACACTTTGTAAAGAACAATTTTAACATGATTGTGCGAAGCGACTGTGTAGAAAGTGGCTTAGTGCAGGGAGCACAAGTGCTTGCAATTCGCTCTCTACAGTGTAGAAATTATACTGTGAGAGTGGAAAAGAATGCAATGTCGTGTATATCCGACAAAGTCTATGTGCTCGAGAATGGTGTGACTGTCCTACTTCACGGCCACTACCGTATTTCAGATCGATTTGAATGCATTGACTATCGCAATCAACTTGGTCCGGATAAATTAACCTAATCTGACTAACCACTAACCACCACCACTCAACCTCTCATAAATTAAATGCTCCAACCTGTACATAAATTAACTAACCTGACCTAATCTAACCACCTTAACTCAACCTCATCTAACCCAAGCACTAACCATCACCACTAACCCAACCTCAACTAGCCCAAAGCAGTGACGACAACTATTGTTATTCCATCGCGGTTTCCCGGGGGGAGGGGGGCCCTTCCCGCGGCCGCCCGGGGGGTGGGGGTCCCGCCCGCGGCCGGCCGGCCTTCGGCCCCGCGGTCCCCGGGGGGGAGACCCACCTTTAAATTCACTGTAATCAAGTTCAACTGTGCTGCTATTGTTCCAAGTGTATTTTCTGTTGTACAAAAGTGTTATTGTATAGAAAAGTGTTGTACAAAGATGTTGTACAGAAAAGTGTTGTATAGAAAAGTGTTGTTGTTGATGTACAGAAAAGTGTTTTTAAAGACAATCAGTGCTGATGATAGACAAAAGTGTTTATATTTTACATAGAGTGTTATCACTGCCGAGTTCATGATGAACAAATAGTTTTCATTTTGACCAAGTGTCATGTTGAACAAGTGTTATCATATTGCTGTAATAAATGTTGCCATGAAATATTGTTGTGGTTGTTGTTGAACAGATAGATCTATGGGGAAAATTATTGCTACTTATTCATTTAACACATATGATTTACAGTTAGTTGTAGTCCAACTGTTGTCCCCAACAGCAGCAGCAACAGCATTTATCAATTTAAGACACCCTTCAGATCGTTTCTGTGCGGACCCTCAATGTCGGGGAAAACAACACTTTTAGCTAAAATAATTCAAAATTGCGATAAAATGTTTTTGGAAAAGCCGAAAAAAATCTACTATTGCTATAGTATTTGGCAGGAGTCCTATGATAAAATAAAAGCTATTGCCATAACCATACCAATACAATTGATACGGGGACTTGATGTTTTCAATAGTATTGAACCGAACTCGTGGTTGATCATTGACGATTTGGCTGAATCCATTGAACAGTTCTCACAGGAAATGCTACAACTGTTCACCGTTCGCTCCCACCATGAACACATTTCCGTTACTCTGGTTCTACACAATCTGTTTCATCAGAGCAAATGCATGCGAACCCTTGCTTTGAATTGCACTATCTATATTATATATCGAGTCGTTGTTATTATAGCTTGCTAATAACACTCAATAAACAGAAATACCCTGGCACTTTTACAAGTCGATTTTGAGAGTATTCTCAGGCGACTATCAAGACCATTAGTTATATTTTGCTTGATCTTAATAAGATCATGCCCGATGACCTTCGCGTAGTCACTGACATTTTCGACTATGAAATTACAGTGTATCTTCCGGTGAACAGTAGAAAAGACTATTAGTTGCCATTATGACACTGAAGAAACTACACGAACAACGGAATTTATTTTCCGTTTTAAGCACTTCAAAACCCTTGCTTAGGAAGGCTATACTCAAACATGGTGTTGACAATGATTTCATTAATCTAATATCTGAACTTTGTTTAAATTTAACTGCGGGCAATTTTCAACTGCAAGAAGTTGTTAGACAAAAGAAAAAGAAACATCTTTCCACTTTCAGCGCCTGGGATTTAAAAAACAAAGGAAAAAATTTTTAAAGAACACGGCTCCTTCAAGCGGGCGGTAGCTTTTTCACACTTTTACTACCGATAATTGCAGGACTTGTAAAGAGTTTTCTCTAGAGAATGGCAACACTCTATAAATTGACACCATTTGAACTTGTCCTCTCGCCCCTCGAACATTTTGAAGAAAATCTAAGCAAATTCATTAACGATGAGAATATTGCCGATGACAAAAAACTGCTTTTACTTCAAAATGAATTGCGACGTGTGGACAAACATAAACCTTATCGTGAGAGACCCACCGTCACCGATCCCTCTAAACATGAAACATCTCAAGATTCTGCACAATCAAAGGAGAAGGACTTGAATTCAATTGTATCAAAAATTGGAAACCTATTGCCATTGTCCTATCGAGGACAGAGTAAAAGATTATTATCTTATATCGTGTTGGAAATTGCTGGTGATCAAGTTCAAGTCGATAGCACAGGGAAACGAATTATAATTCAGGGAAAAAGTTATAATCTAGTTGATTTAATTTGTGATATGGTGACGAATCGTAAAGGACTCTTATCCTTTGACGATAATCTATACACCTTTCTGTGTGTATCAAACTTTCCCAAAAGTCTTATTGGCAATAAGCAAATTCTAAAGAAACTAAGAGAATATAGTCCACCAACAACACCAATTAAAAAAGAAGAAGATTCAATATTTGAAGATACTATCAGCATCACTGATTTTACAACACCTGTGACTGCTAGTCAAAAGCGAAGACGAATTGATTCACCCTCCAGTGTGCAAAAGGGGAGTGGACATTACACTACATGTCTACGCTCAAAATGGATGAAGTTTTGAAAGGTGTCTATAAAAATACTGGTAAGTCGGGAAGTTTAAGTTCTCCCAAAACGCTTTCCAAAGCTGTCTCCGGCACCGCATTGAAAAATGCAAAAGATTATCTACAGAAAGAATCGAGTTACACACTGCATCGAAATCATAGGCTTCGCAGCAAACAATATCGACAAACTAAATCCTTTTTCCCTCTGCATATAATGCAAATGGATCTTTTAACTTTAGACGCACTTCAACAACGTCACAATGCACCCTACAAATATATTCTAGTGGCAATCAGTATCTTTAGTCGCTATGCCTATGCCATTCCACTACGATCAAAGAGAGGTGTTGAAGTTGCTCGGGCCATTGAAAGTATTCTTGAACAGGATTCATATAGAATTATTCAATCGGATCGTGGCAGTGAATTTCTTAATCCCCATATGGAAAAGGTTCTTTTGAACATAATACAACACTTTACCATAGTCACAGTCCGATAAAGGCTGCATTAGCTGAACAATTAATAAGAACGATTCGTCTATTAATTTCAAGATATTGCACATTGAAAAATACACCGGCTTTTATTCATGATTTAGATAAAATCATGTTGATTTCGATCTCTGTCCAACTCTACACCACGGAATGTTCACTATAGTGAAAATGCATTTGATACTTTTCTAAAGCAATACTCCAATGGCAATAAGAATAAAAAGAAGAAGAAATACAATGTTGGTGATATTGTTATAATTAATAGAACCACCTATATTTTTGAAAAGGGGAATTATTTATGGAGCACCGAACTTTTTAAAGTGTCCAAAATTCTAGACACCATACCCATAACTTATCGACTCCGAGACACCAAAGATGATGAGATTCTCGGCGGTTTTTATGAATATGAACTGAAAAAAATTAGAAACATTAGTGAAAGTTATCAAATTGAAATGATATTACAGAGACGTACTCTTAGGGGCAAAAATCGATTGTTGGTTCGCTGGCTAGGATACAACTCAGATTTTGATTCTTGGGTCAGTGCTGAAGACATTGACAATGCCCAATGATTTCTATGTGACTTTCATGTCACATGTCACATGTCACATACCGGCTGCGACAGATTTTGCATCCTCTACACTATACGATTGGGGCTCTGGCAAGGATTTTAAAAAAAGTGCTTCGGAAAATCTTAGGTCCAGTGCGCGAACCCTTAGCGAGAAATTAAAACAGAATGGTAAAGGTTTAAAAAGGTCGAGAAACAACGCATCACTCATCAGTCTCTACTCAGGTCGGAAACGAAAGACATCGTCCCTTTTTTCGAAGAAAAGAAGGAAAAAGCCGACACGTAGTGTAACCGGAAGTCCCAGGAAGAAAATTGTTAGATCGAAACTAGATTTCTTCTCTTAAAATGTCCTACCTACTGCATAAGGATTCTCAACCTTCAATCACCGCCTCATTGAATCTATTCAATGCTGAAAATGTTGATGTGAGTGTCAAGCATGGATACTATGAACAATTTTATCCACAACAACCCCTCTCCGATAATATCCACTTTCAAATTTATTCCAATGAATACTACATCATAGATTTTACATCCACATTTATGGATTTGAAAATAAAAGTCCTGAAATCCGATACATTTCTGCCGAGTTTATGCAAGTGGTTATCCTTCGGAAATTGCATGTTGCACAATTTATTCCGATAGATTAACGTCTGAGGCAGCTGTTGACTGGTGAGTATTCGTACTAATATCTCAAACTTTACCCGCACTCTCCAATTAATGCTGATGACACCCCAAGTCATACAAGGAATTGAGAGGCGCCTCCAATGGATATGAATATATTACTAATACTGATAGTACAGATGCACTTAAAAATGCTACAACTAGTGAATTACATCTAGTTGGAAAAATATATCATGAAATATTTAATATACCCCAATGGCTACCACCCAATGTTAAAGTGGATATAAAATTGACGCTTGCGCCCTCCAATGTCATATTAAGAAAGGAACTTGTTGCCAATCCTGATGTAAGTCTCTCCCTCCCCTCGACAAAATTTACGAGATGTAAACAACTGGTTAAGATCTCTTTTGCTTTGGATGAGGAAAAACTGACAAATACAGACAAACATATTAAACTGCATTTCCATCATGCAGACACAACTCCGCGTCAAGTATACGTGTGGTGACGCTCTTTCACTGACTCATCATTTATCAATGGCGAAATCCCATCAAAACTAGCGTTGGCATTTGTAAAGAGCGCCAGTGCAATAGGATCGTGGACAGGATGTCCAAATAAAGTCGAGATAGTTTGACTTTCGTCTCTTTTGTGCAAAGTAAACGGTATACCACTTTAAACTCGATATTTGGATGACTCCTATATAACATTATATGAGTTGACACTGTGATCCCTAGATCATGATTCTTAACTGTTTAAAAATGGAATAACCCAATATATAATTTCTAAGACACATGATCTCATTGTATTAGACTTGTCAGGTACACAGGATATGAGTATAGTACGTACGGGGACTGTACGCTTAGAGTGTACATTTACCAACTCATTGGCTTAGAGTGGTGCACTAATATCATTAAATCACTATCAAACCTATTAGGAGATCACCCTTGAAGGTAGCGTTATACTAGACTTGGTCCCATGAACACCAGTCAAATACTCAATTTCTTTAGAATGGACCTCTACAGGTCTCAGCACAAATCCTATTATCTACCCTCAGACTATCTTGGAAAAATTCATAGCGCGAACAATACCTTGATTATTGTTAATAACAGTCCATCAACTGTGCTGACGGGTCATTGGCTGTGCATCTTTCAAACAATGAAGAATATCGAATTTTTTGATCCTCTTGGTCTACCCTATACATTCTACACATCTCACGTCAGCAACTATATTGAGAGCAGTGGGAAAACTATTATTCAAAATCGGAAGAGGGTTCAGGATCTAACGACTAAAAGCTGCGGCTTCCATGCACTACTATATTTTGTGTTCCGATGTCGTGGCCATACTTACAAGAAGTTTCTCCACATTTATAGTGACAATACACGTCTTAGTTACTTTCGAGTGGAAAATGTCCGCTTGGACTTATATAGTGTTTGGGTTAGTTCACATAGTGTAAGGTGCTTAAAAAATTTGTTTTTAAGAGCTTAGTTATAAATGTATGTATAAAGCACTGACGTTAAACACTCTCTTTTATAGTTAATATTAGGCTAGGTCTATGCTCCAATCTCGCACAACTCATGCTTATCAATCAGATGGATCTTGATTGACTGCAAAGTCAGGGTCACATTTTCTACAGTACAATGTAACTTCACTCTTGTCATATCTCTTTGTATAGTCAATGATACTATTTGCATTCATATAATGAAATTCACGAATTTCAATCTGTCTATTTGAAGCAATATCATATAAAGTGTTTTCAAGTGGTGAATCACATTCGGTAACTGCGAAATAAAAATCACTTGGTTTATAGTCATAATAGGCTGTGTCGTCACAGCGATGACGTAGAAACCAAATTGTCTTGTTACCCCAACAGTTGAATCGTAGACCTGACTCCTCTTCCCAGAATAATTTAAATCCACGACGATACCAATCTCGTAGAAATAAACTAAAATCACGTTTAGGATTCTTTCCAATCATAGCGGGGTAAGTATTCTCCCACTGATCACATTTATCATTGTGACAATTGGAGCACAGGTGCCCTCTAGGGTGAGAGTCACACACCTCCTCAAGACATGAATTACATCCTTTAATTTGTACTGCATAGCCTCTATGTAAATTACAAGGATTACATAATTTACACTTTTCACTATAGTCATCAATAATTGTACAATTCTCACATTGAGTCCACCTGCGTCGAGTGTACATGAACATTGTAAATATATATAAAATTTTTTTGGTTTCTAATGTCAACACACTCACAGCTGACCCGAAACTGATCGTCATCGCTCGATAAATTCAAAGCGGAGGAAATGAGGGAGAGGAGTAACTCTGTGGCGTTACCTCTTTCGAATGATGGGGGAGCCATCTACATTGAATCCATTGGCAATGTTTTCAAAAGTATATCCACAATATGATTCTGCTTTGTTCCAATTAATATATCAATAAATTGACTATAAGCATTTGTATCACATTTTAAAAGTTTCATACAATAGTCCAATGGGGGAGAATCAATCCTCATTATATTGTCAAGTGCTGCCTGACAAGAGAATATCCTGCGTTGAAGAGATAACTTGAGAAAATCGTCATCAAAAATCAAATGTTTTTCCATAAACACTAGATTTGATCTAATTCTCTCTTTCTCAAAAGTATTCATTTTTCAATCCTTTCACTCCGACTGTTGACTCTAGACTAACCCTGATTCGTTAGCCCTAACCAGAAAAGAAAGAAAACATTTTTGATTTCGAAACAATTTTATTGAATAATTACAACAACAACATCAATAGTACAGAGCATATACAATTAACGATACTGTTTATTTCCTTCAATATGTTTCACCAATGCACTTCAAGCACATTGAAGTCTATTCACATTTGCTATATCAACTTTTGTGGCGAAACATAATTGATCCTCCATTTTAAACTTGCTCAAGGATATCACATATCTTGCATATACTGCATCCCATTCCAGACAAAGCCGCGATCCTTTCGTGATTTCCACTGCAATGCTAGGTGCTCTTGTACTATTATCAGCAAATCCACTATCAACTTCTAAGAGGGTAAACATTCCACTCATCATCAACACAAATATATATCCAAATGAGTAAAGTCAAAACTGTTCTTCTCACTCCTTTGAATTCTATTCACAGACTAATAAAACTATAGCAAAAATCCTTTACTTATATTCCCTCCATCGCTAATATGTAACCAGCCCTCTGATTGGCTGAGAAGGGTGATGTATCCGACTCGCTGATTGGCTGAGAAGGAAACACGTGATCTAACTGTTTCCAGGAAACTCATAACATTCGCCTCAAGCAACAACAGCAAATACTATTTCTGGACACCATGACATTCACCTCGAGCGTGCCAAAAACAACAACAACAACAAATAAATCGACCTTGACATTCGTTGAGAGCGTGCACTTACAACAACATCAACAATATCGACCTTGGAAATTTAGGTCATTGACCCCATTAACCACGTGTTCTCCCCAGGGAGGCTATGCCCATATTTGGTGTAGGGTGACGACTCAATAAGGCATTTCTACTGCTGTGGTCGCTTTAATAGAACCGGTGACCGTATTACACATGTGCGAGGGACTCCTACTATTACTACTTGTTTATTATACCAACCACACTCCGATTAATTATACTGAAACAATATTGTGTCGTCCATATTACATGGCAACCAAAATTTAATCACCTGGAATTCCGGGAATCTTACCAGCCGATCGGTAGAAACAAGGCTCCCGTAGGAATTTTGCCTGCCGACCAGTAGAAACAGGGCTCTCGTAGAAATCTTGCCATAGATGTTGTGACGTCAGAGGACTCCCGGAGGAATCTGAGACTCTCATCGGAATCGCATGTTAATTTGCAACCTCTGCGCTTGATCCTGGAACCCCCCTGACTGCTTAAGGAGTGACGCAGCTCAATAGTATGGAAACTTTTAAACACCGGGTTTTGTTACCAATAGATATATATAAAAAAAAATTGGCTTATCATGCTGATTTCAAATATATAAGTTTTACTATTACCCATCAAAAGGTATGAGCCTGACAAAACTTGCTTGATTTCCGAAGAAGATGGGAAGAAAAAAAAACTGAGAGTCAAAGAAATTTAAATGAAAATAACACCATCAGATTCAGGGCACGGAAATTCGAACAAAACTTAAAAGTTCTAGTGCCTTTCTTGAGTGACCGAAAAGATTGGAGGGCAACTAGGCCCCTTTTCTTGCCACCTTTTCCCCCAAAGTTGTCCAATTATAATTTTGAGACAGTTATTTTGTTCAACATAATCAAAAGGCCAAATAACTATGGCTTTTGAGATAGCATGACCCCCCACAGCCCCAGGGGAAAGGATGTTAAGTTATAAAATGCGCAAATTGTTTACGCAAGGGAAGTATGCATACAGTTTTGGATGGGGGGGGGGGAGTTTTCGACTGGGGGTTTTCCCTGAAGGAGTTTTTACTACGGGGAGTTGCTTGTTTTTTTCTGGCGGGTTTTTGTTTTCCACGGTAAATTTTCATCCGGGGGAATTTGCTAGAATTCTTATATAAAATTATTTTTATATGTATTGCAAACTCTTTGCCGACTCAAATTTTACGCGTGGAGATGTTAAGGGTAATTTTCATCGAAATTAAATTGTCGAGAGGATTTTACCGTGGGAAGGGGTGATTTTTGCGGGAAGGTGGAACCAGATTTTCTGAGATCATTTAATAAATGATCAGAAATTAAATTAAAAAAAAAAGTTTTTCAACTAAAAGTAAGGAGCAAAATTAAAACTTAAAACGAACAGAAGTTATTCCGAATATGAAAGGGGCTGTCCCCTCCTCAACGTTTCGCTCTTTGCGCTAAATTTTGAATTTTGTCCCAATTCTTTAAGAACAACTTTTGAAACAATTTAATTAGAACAATAAGAAGCTTTCTTAAAAGTACAACAATCTTTAGCATGAATAGCGAGGTGTTGAGGAAGAGGCAATCCCCCTCATGTACGTAACAATTTCTGTTCATTTTAAGTTTTAATGTTGCTGCTTACTTTAAGTTGAAAAACTGTTTTTTTCAACTTTAATTACAGATAAGAAACTGATGTCATATTCTTGTAAGCTATTTTGGTGTTTATAGACTAAAATGGACACATTATGCATGGATACGGACCGGTGGACCCCAATATTCAGAATCAGCACTGTCGATTACCCCATAAACTCCACAAACCAACTGCAGCAGATGTGTGCCACCAAACCGTTTTGTAGTGATTCCCAGCCATGGATCACATAACACCAACAAGAACAGTTCAGTGTCACGTTCGAGATATAGCCGAACATATTGATGAACAGGCCAAGCAGGATTTACTATCAGATCAAACAGGATTAAGGACAGAATTAGCATAGCAGTTTATGAAACCACATTCTCTATTGTAACAAACTGTTCTAAAATGAAAATATCTTTACTCCAAACGTCACTCTATATTCCTATTTTATCTGATTATGATCTGCAGCCCAAAAAGGCTTACCCTGATATATATTATATACATGCAAATATATCTCTCCCCCCGTCCCCAGTTACAATCATAATATTAAACACTAGTGTTTAAGTACGATGTATAGGCAATCAAACAATTTTTAATTATAAAATCAACTATCTAATTTTTTTTCACGGGTTTAGCTTCAGGGCAAATGGTCGCAGTAAAATCAGAACCCTTATAATGTTGGATTTACGGCATCCATTCTGTTGGGTAGAATGAGTGAATAGGGATGGGAGAAGCAAAGAGTGAAGAGAGATGTGAAAAATGGCTTGGTATGATATTGCAGCGGTTGCATTTGGAGTTATTGGAAGTATTCTGCAATTATGGAGTGAGTTCTGTTTCTTTTTTTTACTAAAAAAAAATAACACGACGTAGTATTTAAAGTCTATGTCAGAATTAGATACGCACTACGTTTAAATTTTTAAGGGGGTAAGGGATAAAGATCCTCCAGACCCATTGCTGGTACTTAGAGCGTCAAATCTCCGTTTCAGTTGCTGTTTTTTTTTACTGGGACGAGTAGCAAGCTTGTCGCCCAACCTCGCTGCAGTGGGGATCGAACCCTGGGCCCTGTGTTGCCAAGCAGCTCATTAATCTTGTGCTACAACAGATTAAGGAGGGAGGGAGGGTGGTAAAATCCCGACAAAATAGCTAATATTTACTATTAGAAAATCCTTGACTCCAAATATTTGAGACTAATTGGGCTTTAGTATTTTCATTTTTAAAATCCAAAATAGTAATTAAATCATAACTCCAATCTAATAAAATTGAGAGTGGTTCAAGAGGGTAAGCAGAATAAACGTTTTTTTTTATTTTATTAATCAGTAAACTAGGTGGAAATTTTGGTAGAAGCAATTGCTATGTTTTCTCTCACTAAATGACTGGCTAATTATACTATGTTCCCTGACCCCCCCCCCCTTACCTCAAAGAGAATTTGTATTTGGATGCCCCTGTGGAATGAAATTCTGACATTTCGTAACGGACTACGTGATCAAATTGTTATCACGTGTAACTCCTGGACAAAAAAAAGAAGACAATTGGACAAAACAGTCCAATCAAAAAAGAGATAAAAAAAGAGATCAAAACAGAGAAAAAAAAGAGATAAAAAAAAACAAAAAAGATAACAAAAAAGAGAACAAAAAAGAGAACAAAAAAGAGATCAAAAAAGAGAACAAAAAAGAGAACAAAAAAGAGATCAAAAAAGAGAACAAAAAAGAGAACAAAAAAGAGAACGAAAAAGAGATCAAAAAAGAGAACAAAAAAGAGATCAAACTTGTGCATTAAAAATATTCTTTAATTCTGTTGTTTTATTTATGTTATGCAGTTTCGCTACCTAATCGCGTTACTCCTTATATCTAGAGAGAAAAATAGGGTAAAATTCTAGATTATGGATCTTCTGTTACCTTAGAAAGTCTTTAAGGTTGAAGGATGGTATAGGGAGGATTTCCAGCCTCAATCCCACCCCCTAATTGCTGTCCCTGTTTCTTAAGCAAGAATTTGGACTAAAAATCGTTTACTGGAGGTTCCATTCTTTTAGCGCAACAACTTTCAGGATTTTCCAAAAAGCCCTTTCTTTATCATTGTCATTTACAAAATTTTTTTACCAATATATATTAAAAGAATTAGATTTTTATGCTGATTCCAAATATATACGTTTCATTAAGTTTAGTCTTACCCATCAAAGGATACGAGCCAGTGAGAAATTTGCTGGATTTTCGAAAAAAAGGGAAAAGCACCCTCTAAAAGTCATAGAATCTTTATGAGAATCACAACATCAAATTCAGCATATCAGAGAACCACACTGTATATGTTTCAAGCTCCTATCTGCAAAAATGTGGAATTTTAAAAAAATTTTCCCATAAGAAAGATGACGGAAACGTGTTTTTTTTTCTCAGGGGTGATCGTATCTAACCCGTGGTCCTAGAATATCTTGAGAGACCTCATTAGAACGAACATTAAAGTTCTAGTGCCCTGTTGAAGTGACCAAACAACTGGAGGGCAACTAGGCCCTCTCCCAATGCCCTTTTTATCTGAAAATCATCCGATCAAAGATTTGAGATAGTCATTTTGTTCAGCATAGTTGAAAGGTCGAATAAATATACCTTTAGAGATTTTATGCCCCCCCCCCCCATAGCCTCCGGGGAAAGGTCTTTAAGTTACAAATTTGGCAATTGTTTATGTGTAGTATTTGCTATTGGGAAGTATGCATACATTTTTCGGGTGAGGGGGCGGGATTTTCCGCACAGGTGGGATTTTCCACGGGGACAATTTTTCGTGGGGAGGGAAGTTTTCAGAGGGTAAATTTTTCAGAGAATGTCTTGAACTGGGGAAATTTGCCAGAATTCCTGTACGAGATTCTTCTTATGTCTTGCTTTCTCTTTGTCGATTCAATTTTACGAGTGGAGAAATTAAGGGTAAGTGCACGGGGTAAATTTTCACCGGGATTTAATTGTTTGGGCAGCGGTTCTCAAACTTATTAAGACATTGTACCCCTTTTTACCATAAAACATTTTAGGTACCCCTTCTCAGTTACCCATAGGCCTACTAAGCAAACTATAGCTAAAATAGGAATAAAATTACCAGTCCTAGAGTTAAAGGGTCGTTTTATTTTTTTGTTGGGTGGGCTCGTACTTCCTACAAATATTTTCGTACCCCCAAGGGGTATGCGTACCACAGTTTGAGAATCACTGGTCTAGATAATAAATCGTTCAGAAGGAGGAACTTTTTGGCCCATGTGTTGCGAGATTTCCTAGCATTATTTAAGAAACGATCAGAAATTAGATAATAAAAAACAAATTTCAACTAAAAGTAAGTATCAACATTAAAACTTATGACGAACAGAAATTTTCACGTATATGAGGGGGGTTGCTCATCCTCAACACCTCGCTCTCTACGCTGAAGTTTGAATTCTGTCTCAATTCTTTAAGAATGACTCCTGAGTTCTTTTAATTTAAACAATAAGGAGCTTTTTTTAAAAGTAGCCTACTAAAAAAAAACTTTAGCGTAAAAAGAGAGGTATTAAGGAGGAGCAACCCCCATCATATACGTAATAATATCTGTTCGTTTTAAATTTTAGTGTTGCTCCTAACTTTCAGTTGAAAAAACTTGTTTTCCATCTAATTACATACAGTTAATCTACCTCATTTCTACGTATTTTGCAAGCAGAATACTTACAATATAACCTCTCCTATTTCCAAATTTTAAGGTCCACTTATTTCTTATTTTCTAAGTATTTTTTTTTTACATTTCTCGCTGTTTTTTTTATATTTGCACAATTTGAGTTTTTTTAGCATCCTAAAATTGTCTAATTATTGAGGGAAAAGATGAATTTCTCTCTTAAAGTCAAAAATTTCTTTTCCCGCTCACTGGTGTGAATTTCAAAAAGGTAAACACGTGTGTTTAAAAGGTAATTCTTTCCAGTGTGGTTTCTTCTGGAAGTAGTTTACCTTGAACAGAGCAAGCTCTTTTTTTCTTTCTCTCTTTCGTTCTCTTTTCTCTCTTTTTCCTTTTTTTATCCCCCACCTCAGCTCGTAGTTCTGGAAAGATGGGAATGAGGCAATCTTGAAGACACATCCATTTTAAGAAGCCTAAGGGTGAAGGATGATTCTACTTTAATCTACTTTATTACTACTCTAATCTACTTTACCCTTCTTTCATTTACTTTAATATTACATTAGGCTACTTTAATCTCTTACTTTAATCATTTTCCTTTGACCCATCAACCGAATGGTTCTTAACTAGCGACATGTTTTCCACTAATTCAATTGTATCTAGTTCGCATCTACTTACTATTTTATCCCCCCACCTCCTTTCTTTGGACCATGGAAGCATTAAGATGCTAGTAAACATTAATGTTAAGTACAATGAATCGACAATTAAATAAATTACGATTGAAATATCAGCTATCTTGATTTCTTGTCACGGGTTTAGCTTCAGGGACAATGGTCGCAGTAACTAGTATTAAATTTGCGGAATCAAATATATCTAATAAAATTCTAAGTGTTCTGCTTAGAATGGGTCAGTAGGGATGGAAAAAGCAAAGACTGTAGGAGTGTGGGGAAAAATGGATTGGTACGAAGTTGTAGTTATTGCTTTTAGAGTTTTTGGAAGTATGTTGCAGCTATGGGGTGAGTTCAACATCAGTAGTTTTTGGGCGCTATTTTGTTTATTTTCATGTTCAATTTAATTAATTTATGGGCAAATTTAGGCTCAATTTCATTAGCTTTTGGGTGCAGTTATTTTCAATTTCATAAGTTTGGGGCACGAGTTTAGGGCATGTTCAATTTCATTATTTTTAGGGCATAATTATGCTCAATTTCATTAGTTTTGGGGTGCAGTTGTGTTCACATTCATGTTCAATGTCTCTAGTTTTTTGGCACAGTTATGTTAAATTCCATGCTGGAACTATGAAGTGAGCTTGATACCATTTGTTTTCTGAGTAAATTTTATCGATTTCTTTTCTTTTACAAAAAAATAATTAAATGAAATAAAAATCCTCTATAAATTTTGAGAGAAAGCAAGTGGACCAATTTTTTTTACGGGGAGGGGAGGTGTAAGATCAGGATGCATATCTTATGCCAAATTATGGCAATCTTGGTGCAAGACTTTTTCAGTCAAACACAATTATGGCAAAAGAATAATAATAGAATTATTCAAATCTTCATTCAACATTCTTTCAAAAAACAGCATTCATTATCATAATAGATAAGTCCTACCCCTTCCCCCTTAGGCCCTTAATTCCTTAATATTGCCCTAGAATAAAGCATAATATGTGAAATAATTATGAACTCGTTTTTGTGTATTATTTTGTACTTATTTCTCATCGACAAGGCCTATATAAGGCCGATTTTTGTTAAGAAAAAGAAAAGACGCAGAAAAAAAGTTTGTTGATTTTTTATCGTTTCTATTGTTACAGTTTCCATTGTGAGGCATCTGTTAAAAAGAACTAAGTAAAAAGGAGAATATTAACGATATTTTACGTAACGTTCACCACTATTTGCAAATTTCGCTTTATGATAGGGGGTCCAAGTCCAGGATACTTTTTCTTCAAAATAAAAAAAAATAGCCTTATTTAGCTAATTAACATAATTAACATAATTCTTAATTTAAGATCAAATCTTCAAAACCTCTTATTTTAAAAATGAAAATGTCTTAAAATTAAATTATAATAGCAATTTTCAGCGGTTGATCTACCCCCCCCCCCCCGTACCTAGCTCAGATGCACTTTCCCTTTGTCCAATTTTGGTAACGTAAATATTGATAACGTTTGGACCTGAATATAAGATTTTAATCCTTTTGAAGTAGGGGGGGGGGGCAGCGGTCTGGTTCAAACAAAATTAAAAATCATTAGATTCTTCCTTTATTAGTAGCTAGATAGCTATTAATAGCAGTGGAATAAAGGTGATTCATGTTCTTATATTCAATTGTCAAAGCCTCGTATTTCAAATGATATTTCTCTTCTCAGTGGGGAACCCAGCCTTCCTATTCCTCCCTCTTTATTGGATGTTGTTTGTTTTTGTGAACTTCCTATATTGTTTATACGAATTCTTATGGAAAACAGACCGCCTCGCTCTTTCCCCTAAAGTTTTTTATTGTTTTGGAAATTAGAGTTGTGAGAAAGAGTAAAACTTTAGCGCAAAGAGCGAGGCGTTGAGGAGGGGACAGCCTCTTTCATATATGGAATAATTTATGTTCGTTTTAAGTTTTAATGTCGCTCCTTACTTTTAGTTAAAAAACTTGTGGTTTTTTATTTAATTTCTGAACGTTTTTGAATGAATGTAGGTTTTGAATTTGGCTCACAGTACATGAATAATTAAAACGAAATTTGGTTATTAATTTTACTTTTTTTTAACTAATAACCTTATAATAACCCAAGTTTGATTTTTGTTCCAATTATTTAAGAATGACTCTTGGATCACAAAGGCTGTTTAATTCGAATAACAACCTCTTTTAGAAGTTAAAAAAAACTATAGCGTAAGAGCGGGTTATTGAGAAGACGCAACCCCCCTTATATATGTAATATTTTTTGTTCGTTTTAAGTTCTAACGTTGCTCCTTACTTTCAGTTGAAAAAACTTATATTATTATTTAATATGTGATTGTTTTTCAAATAATGCTGGGAAATCCGGCGCCCCCTTCATAAAAATTCTCTTCCCCCATGAAGAATTCCTCCATGGAAAGATACTCCCAAGTAAAACCCCTCCCCCCAACACCCTCCAGAAAAAATTCCCTCCTGGAAATGTCTGTATACTTCCCAATAACCAATACGATATGTAAACAATGGGCAAGGTTCATAACTTGCAGCCCTTCTTTTGGGGACTGCAGGGGATTAAGTCGTCCTCAAAGACATAGGTATTACATTTTTCGACCATGCTGAACAAAATGGCTATCTCAAAGTTTTTATACAGTGACTCTGTGATCCAGTGACTTTTATCCAGTGGAAATACTTGTGCGTGGGAGACGGCCTGGTTGCCCTCCAATTTCTTGATCACTTAAAAAGAGCCCTAGAGCTTTTAATTTCCGTTTGAATAAGCCCTCTTGCAACATTCTAGGACTACTAGGTCGATACGATATCCCATGGAAAAAAAAACAAACACGCATCCGTGATCTTTCTTCTAGCAGAAAATACAAAATTCTACATTTTTTCCGGTACGAAATTGAATCTTAATTAGTGGCGTTCTCTTATACACTGAATCTCATTATGTGATTTTCATTAAGATTCTATTACTTTTGGGGGGTTTTCCCCTTTTTTCGAAAAGAAGGCAAATTTTCTCATGCTCATAACTTTTGATGGGTGAGACTAAATTTGATGAAACCTATATATTTAAAATCAGCATAAAAATAAAATTCTTTTGAGGTATCTATTGATATCCAAATTCTGTTTTTTAGAGTTTCGGGTAGTATCGAGCCGTGTCGCTCCTTACTTACAGTTTGTTATCACGAACTGTTTGATATGCAGGAGAACTTGGGAGGAATAATAATGCTTGGATTTAATTAGCTTTGCGAGACAGCTTTTTCAGTTTCATGCAAGCTATGATGGTAAAAGTTAAAATTCGGTTAGATTGTGTTAGTTTTTGTTAGGTTAGATAGGAAATTTGGTTATAAATATCAGAAATGGGTTAAAAACCTAAGCTAACTTAACCCAACCTAGCCAAACCTAAGCTGTCATCATGTAACCTTGCATTAAATTGAAAATGTTGACTGGCAACGTCTAGTTAATCTAAGGAGGAAAAGGGTATTTTGGACATTCACCGGTGAATATATATATATATATATATATATATATATATATATATATATATATATATATATATATATATATATATATATATATATATATATATATATATATATATATATATATATATATATATATATATATATATATATATATATATATATATATATATATATATATATATATATATATATATATATATATATATATATATATATATATATATATATATATATATATATATATATATATATATATATATATATATATATATATATATATATATATATATATATATATATATATATATATATATATATATATATATATATATATATATATATATATATATATGTATATATATATATATATATACATTTTGATATACATTTTGAGAATTGGCTTAACCAAGATAGAGTTGCAGGAAAAAATATAGAGGAAAATAAAAAAGTTTGTGATACCTTGGATGTGAGGTTTTGTTTTGTGAGGAGAAATTAGCGACAGTACTAAAAGGATTAAAAATAATAAGGCTATAGGTGCTGATAGGGTGGTAAAAGATTTTCTTAAATATTGTGGCTCTGAGGTTTGAAATAAGTTACTGAAGATTATGAATATGATTTCTGAAAAAGGGAAAGTACCAAACGATTTTAAGAAAACCTTAATTAAGCCACTTTATAAGAAAGGTGATAAAACTGAGTGTGGTAATTATCGAGGCATTAGTCTGGTCTCCGTAGGTAGTGAATTACTTAGTAATATGATACTTTTTAGACTGAGAGATGCCATAGACAAAGTTTTAAGAGAAGAGCAGTGCGGTTTTAGAAAAGGTAGAGGATGTATCGACCAAATTTTCACTCTTAGGCTAATAATTGAGCAGTTCCTGAGTTTTCAAACACCTTTAGTCCTCATTTTTATAGATTATGAGCAAGCGTTCGATTCTGTTGATAGAAGAGCTTTAGTAAAGGTTTTCTCCTTGCATGGTATACCAGACAAATACATTAAAGTGATTAGTGCTATGTACGAGAATAGCACTGCTGCGGTTAAGGTAGGAAATTAGGTTAGCAGCTGGTTTTGTATTAAATCAGGAGTTAAGCAGGGTTATGTTCTATCCCCGTTTATATGGATTTTTTAATGGACTTTGTTTTAAGCAGCACAAGAATGGCAATGAGAGACCACGGAATCAAGGGGGGAGAATAAGTCTCATGGAGTTAGATTATACTGATGATTTAACCATCCTAGATGAAAGTCTGAGCAAAATGAATGAACTTTTAGAGGTTTTGCGAGTTCAGGGTGCTAGAACTGGTTTGAAAATTAATGTTAGGAAGACTAAGTCACTAAGGCTAGGAGTAAGTGAAGATGAAAAGGTGACGTTGGGTAATGAAAAGATTGATCAGGTGGGCAGCTTCACTTACCTTGGTAGTATTATTAGTAAAGATAGTGGGAGCAGTGAAGATGTTAAATATAGAATAGCCAAGGCTCAGGGTGTTTTTTCACAGTTAAAAAAAAGTCTGGAAGAATGGGAAAATAAGTCTGCCAACCAAGATTACAATATTAGAAGCTACATTGATGACAGTGGTCAAATATGACTCTGAAGCATGGGCGCTGCGAAAAGTAAATGAAGGTTTGCTAGATGTTTTCCAGAGAAATTGCCTAAGGATTGTTCTGGGTACACGGCTGACTGACCGTATTTCAAACAATAGGCTATACGAAAAATGTGGTTCAATACCGCTCTCTAGGGCTATAATGAAAGAAGGGTTGAGGTGGCTAGAGCACGTTGTGCGGATGAAGGATGACAGAATGCCGAAGATTGTTCTTTTCGGCCAACCATCTAGGGCTAAACGGAAAACAAGTCCTCCCCGTCTGGCGTGGGAGGGCGTCATAAAGAAAGATTTAAAGGCAATGGGAAATTCATGGGCGGGTGTAAAAAGGGAGGCTTTGAATAGATTGGGGTGGAGGAGGGGCGTGCCTAGCTGTGTTGGCCTCGGGTGGCTTGGTGCTGTGGTGAGTTGTTAGTAGTAGTAGTAGTAGTAGTAGTAGTAGCATAGATGTATGTCATTGTTGACTCTGCAGCTAATGGGTTGTCTTGCTATCAGATGTCATTCTAAGGTCTGCCCAAAGTATGGTTCGGCAAAAAAGTAAGCAAAATGTTCTTCTTGCAGCCTCTGAACCGTATTTTGAAGCCGGAATAAGACGCAACGATTGAAATAAGGCTAGACTAAGACATAATATAGGTTATGACAAAAAAGAGGTTATTATTAACCACTGATAAATTGACAAAAGATTGCGAACCCTGGGTTCACACAGCTCTGTTTTTTTCTAAAACAAAACTCTTCATGCATAGCAAACGCAGCAAACGCAGCAAAATTACATTTCTTAACCGTTTAACTGTTTAACTGTTTAACCGTTTATCTTTTCTTTCTACCTATTAAAGTGCAAACAACGGAAACAAATTGAGTAAGAAACAAAAGTGTAAATTGAGTAAGAAACATTTTTTAATCTAAAAAATGTTACTGCTAAACGCATAGGTTCTTATGTTTTGTTTTTTTTTCATTTAGTTTTTTTTTTGTCTATATATTTCAAAACTTAAACTTAAACTGTATGTATATATATATATATATATATATATATATATATATATATATATATATATATATATATATATATATATATATATATATATATATATATATATATATATATATATATATATATATATATATATATATATATATATATATATATATAAACAACAAAAGTACGAAGAACAAAAGGGAAATCTTTTTGTAAGACAGTGGAGATAATTTGAATGAATATTTCGGCCCTATGTCCAAGGGCCGTCCTCAGCAAGACAAAAATATATAAAGAAAAAAGACTCACAACAACATGCGACCAATAAAACCAAAAAGTGGAAATTTTTTCAAAACAATCCTAGCATCATTACTTCAGCGAAGTTCAACCAGGACTCCTGGTTGAACAGGACTCCTGGTGAGTCCTGGTTGAACTTCGCTGAAGTAATGATGCTAGGATTGTTTTGAAAAAAATTTCCACTTTTTTGGTTTTATTGGTCGCATGTTGTTGAGAGTCTTTTTTATTTTATATATTTTTGTCTTGTTGAGGACGGCCCTTGGACATAGGGCCGAAATATTCATTCAAATTATCTCCACTGTCTTACAAAAAGATTTCCTTTTGTTCTTCGTACTTTTGTTTTTTGTGATGGAAAGGCAGTGTGGTCTTCGTCGCTATTTTTATATATATATATATATATATATATATATATATATATATATACGTTTTCTTCCTGCATATTCTTCCATATCTTCCTATTAACTTTTTCTCTATTTCCGCCATTTCTCAAGGTATGAGACAAGCACGTTTGCATTCAACTCCTTTTCCTCATCCCTCCCTATTTCCACAACTTTATTTTAACTATTTTTATTTTATTTTTACTGAAGAAATATAAATATTTTTAGTTTTTGACTTTAATAAATCAAATAATATTAACATTTTGATTGCTATATATCAGTATAAGTATATTAAACTGACGATGCACATTCATTTGTATTTTTTCAGTAAAGTGCATATTATGTTCTGGTCTTGGGAAGGCAAAGGGCTTTTGAGCCCTACTCATGTTAATTTCCGCTCGTTTTGAGTTTGACTCGGTTATTTATTGTACTTTCTGTTCGGTTCTGGTTTCATTTATTTATCGATGTCGATTTGTGGTAGTTTCACGCTTGGTAGATATTGACTTTATTTTTGCTCAGTTTTGGTTTAATGGAGTTCTTTACTTTTCTTTGAAAAACCTATTTTGTGGAAAAATCGTTTTTAATTAATTTCTGTTCGTTTTATATTGACATAGTCTTTTCAGGGAAAAACAAAATAATATTTAAATCTTTTCGTTTTTTTAAGACTTTATGGTTTGGCCTGCTATTTGTATGCTGGAGAAAAAATTTCAGCAAATTTTAACAACATACACCCTTTTAAAAACCTGGACAAAATAGTAGTGTTTAATATAGTTTCATACCTCCTCTAGTTGACCTTCAATAGAAAACTTCATGCCATTCGCAAAAAAATATGTTTACATTCATTGATAGATTGGATACATTTACGCTATTTGATTTGGTTACGCTGTTTGAACATAATACCCTCAGTCGTTCTTGGGATACTGCTGAGATGCCTTATTGGGAATTAGCATTAACGTAGTGCATTTTGATTTAATCTTAAGGCAACATTTAGTTTTTAAACATAATGGGCAAATGGGAAGGTGGGCGTGGGAGGGGGTATAGCTGCCTTCCGATCCCTTTCGCCTTATAAAAAGGGCACTGGCCCATTCTATTTTAAATAGAATGAGCCCTTTTCGAAGCTCCTACGACAACTCCTTCGATTCGAAGTGCCCTGGTCTAAACAAAAAAAATAAAAATACATTCTACCTGCATCAATCTTTACTATAAAAATGTCAAGCTTTCCAATCCCTTTCGACTATTAAAAAGGGTTCTAGCCATTTCAATTTCCAATCGAATGAGCCGTTTTTGAAATTTCTACAACAACGCTTTCTATAAAAACCTTATATCCCCCAGGGCATAACTTACAACCTGAGGGCTTGAGGGCTGCCCTGAGGGCTGTGAGGGGGTTGTCATCCTCAAAAAAATACTTTCCGGACCTTTTAACTATGTTAAACAAAAAGGCTATCTCAAAATTTTGATTGGATGGTCTTGGGAAAATGGTGGGCGTGAGAGGGTGGCTACTAGCCCTCCAATCACTTTCGGCTATTAAAAGGGCACTAGCCGTTTAAATTTCCGATCGAATGATTCCTTTTTGAAGTTTCTACGGCAACACGATCTATAAAAAAAACTTTGTATACCCCAAGGGCATAACTTACAACCCTTGCCCTCAGGGCTGTGGGGGGAGTGTCATCCTCAAATACATAATTTCCGGACTTTTTAAATTCGTCGAACAAAATGTCTATCTCAAAATTTTGATTGGATGTGTTTGGGGAAATGTTGGGTGTGAGAGGGGTGTAAGTTATCCTCTAATCACTTTCGAATATTAAAAATGGCACAAACCCTTCTAATTTCCAGTCGAATGAGTCTTTTTTGAAGTTTCTACAACATCACAATCTATGAAAACCCTATATGCCCCCAGGGCATAACTTACAACCCTTGCCCACAGAGCTCTGAGGGGGTTATCATCCTCAAAGACCTGATTTCTAAGACTTTTAACTACGTTGAACAAAATAGCTATCTAAAAGTTTTGATTGGATTTGTTTGGGGAAAAGGTGGGCGTGAGAGGGGTTACTTGCCCTCAAATCACTTTTGACTATTAAAAAGGGCACTAGCCCTTTGAATTTCCAATCGAATGAGCCCCTTTTCAAGTTTCTACGACAAAGCTGTCAATAAAAACCTTATATGCCCCCAGGGCATAACTTACAACCCTTACCCTTAGGACTGTGCGGGGGGGGGGGGGGGGAGTGTCAAACACACAGATAAAAGTTCCGGCCCTTACAACAACTTCTAAAAAAATGGGTATATCAAAATTTTGATTGTATGTGTTTGGACAAATGTTGGGCGTGGAAGGGGGCGTTAGTTGCCTTCCAATCACTTTCGACTATTAAAAAGGGCACTAGCCATTTCAATTTCCAATCAAATCGGCCCTTTTTGAAGTTTCTACGACAACGCTTTCTATAAGATTCTTAAATGCCCCCAAGGCATAACTTAAAACCCTTGCCCTGAGAGCTTTGGGGGGGGGGGAGTTGGTTGTCATCCTCAAAGACCTAATTTCCAAAACTTTAAACTACGTCGAACAAAATGGCCATCTCAAAATTTCGATTGGATGTGTTTGGGGAAAAGGTGGATGTGTGAGAGGGGTTAGTTGCCCTCTAATTACTTTTGACTATTAGAAAGGGCACTAGCCCTTTCAATTTCCAATCGAATGAGCCCTTTTTGAAGTTTCTACGAAAAGGCTTTCTATAAAAAGCATATATGCCCCCACGGCATAACTTACAATCCTTGCCCTGGGGGTTTTGAGGGAGTGTACTCCTCAAAAACATAATTTTTTATCTGAAAGTCAACTACGCTGAACAAAATGGTTATCTCAAAATTTTGATTGGATGTGTTTGGTGTAATGGTGGGTGTAGAAGGGGTGTTAGTTGCCTTCCAATCACTTTCGACTATTAAAAAGGGCACAAGCCACTCCAAATTCCAATTGAATGAGCCCTTTCGGAAGTTTCTACGACAACTCCTTCGATACGAAGTGCCCTGATCTAAAGAAAAAAAATAAAATAAATAAATAATACATTGTGCCAATATCGTTCTTTACTTAGGCAGCGCGATTGCGCTCCCTATGATTCAATAGAAAAAACAAGTTTTTTCTTAACTGAAACTAAGGATCGACATTAACACAGAAAACGAACAGAAATTATTCTGTACATGAAAGGGGATGTCCTTTCCTCAACACCTCGCTCTTTACACTAAAGTTTTTTGTTGTTTTATAAAGCAGAGTTTTAAGAGAGAGTCAAACTTTAGCGTAAAGAGCGAGGCGTTGAGGAGAAGACAACCCCTTTTATATACGCAATAATTTCTGTTCGTTTTCAGTTTTAATGCCACTCCTTAGTTTCAGTTAAAAAAAAATTATTTTTGTTATCTAGTTTCTGACCGTTTTTGAATTAATGCAGCTTTGATTTTTGCTCACCGTACATAAATAACTATAACAAAATTTGAATATTAATTTCACTTTTTTTGTGGCTATATGGCTTTCTCGAAATTTCAATCTGACGTTACTTACGAATTAACTTACGTAACGAACTTCTATATTCGTAAGTTTTATTACGTATATTAGGGGATTCACCCCCTAGTCAATACCTTGCTCTTTACGTTGAAGTTAAAATTGTGCTCCAATTCTTTAAGAATGACCCATTAATCACAAAGACCGTTAATTAGAATAAATAGCTCTGAAGAAAGTACAAAAAAAAAATTCAGCGTAAAGAGTGGGGTAATGATTAGGGGGCGAACCCAATCATACAATTAATAATTTCTGTTTATTTTAAGTTTCAATGTTGCTCCTTACTTTCATTTGAAACTATTGTTTTTTTGTATTTAATTTTTGATCGTTTTTTTTTAATAATGCTGGGAAGTCCTTCCAATAAAGTCCTTCATAGCAATGTCCCTTCCCCCATGAAAACTTCATCCATGGAAAGTTCCTCCCTCGCAACCCCCAACCTCTCCCCCCTAGTACCAGAAAACATAACCCCTGAAAAATTCTGTATTTTTCCCAGTAACCAACACTATATGTAAACATTGGGTAAAGTTCATAACTTGCAGACCTTCCCCCGGGGACTGTGGGGGATTAAGTCATCCTCAAAGACATAGTTATTATATTTTCTGACCATGTTGAGCAAAACTCAAAATTTGATCGGGGTCATTTTGATCAGGTGACTTTGGGAAATAAATGAGCATGGGAGGGGGGCCAAGTTGCCCTCCATTTTTTTTTTTGTTCACTTAAAAAGGGCACTAGAAATTTTAATTTCCGTTTGAATGAGCCTTTCCGTAAATTTCTAGGACCACTGGGTCGATACGATCACCCTGGGAAAAAATAAACAAAAATCAAATAAACACGCATCCGTGATGTTCCTCCTGGCAAAAAATATAAAATTGAACGTTTTTGCAGATAAGAGCTTGAAGCTTCTATAGTAGGGTTCTATGATACGCTAAATCTGATGGTTTGATTTTCATTCAAGTTCTATGACTTTTAGGGGATGTTTCTCCCTTTTTTCTAAAATAAGGAAAATTTTCTCAGGCGTGTAACTTTTGATCGTAAGACTAAACTTGATGAAACTTCTATATTTGAAATCAGCATAAAAATTGATGCATCTTGATGCATCTATAGGTTTTGAAATTCCAGTTTTTAGAGTTTCGGTTACTATTGAGCCGGGTCACTCCTTACTTACAGTTCGTTACTACGAGCTTTTTGACGTCGGCCGAGTGAAAGAAAGTACTCCATTCACCAGATTTGGGTTTTCGTGGAATAGTCCAGTTCAAATTCGTAATATTTTTTATTCTGGCAAAAAGTCAAAGAAAAAAATTCAAGCATTAGCGTAAAGAGTGGGGGCTGATGGTGGAAAAGACCCCTTCGTAAACAGAATAATTTTTGTTCGTTTTAAGTTTTAACGTCGTTGCTAACTTTCAGTTTTAATACTTGTTTCTTATGTTTAATTTCTGACCTTTTATCAAATTATACCCCTCCTCTGCCCACTCAAGTCCCCTCCCCTTTGTAAGGCTACCCCTGGAAAATTCTTCCGAAAACTTTCCTCCCCAAGGAAAAAAAATCCCCGGTGACAATCCCCCCACTGCAGAAAATGCCCCCCCCCCCCAAAAAAAGGAAAAAAATTGTATATTTTCCAATAGTAAATGCTATATTGGAACAAACGACAAATTAGGTAACTTGCAGCCAACGATGCTGAGCCAAATGGTTATTTCAAAATTTCGATCAAATGACTTTGGGAAAGAAAGGAACGTGGGGGGGGCTATTTCCCCTCCAATCCTTTTGGTCACTTAAAAATTGAAAATAAACACTTAAAAACACAAATAAACAAGCACCCGTGTTCTATCTTCTGGCCAAAAAATGCAAAATCAAATTTTTTTGTACATAGGAGGTTGAAACTTGAACAATAGTATCCCCTGATATTCTGAATCTGATGGTGTGGTTTTCATTGAGATCGCTTGACTTTTTGGGGGTGTTTCCCACCTTTTTTCAAAAATCATAAGAATTTTCTCAGGCTCGTAGCTTTTGGAGGTAAGACTTAACTTAAACAACTCTATATATTTGAAATCAGTCTAAAAATTCAATTCTTTTATGTATCTATTGATATTAAAATTCTTATTTTCAGGGTCACTTCTTATTTTCAGGAGTCACTTCTTATTTACAGTTCGATACCATGAACTGTTTAAAAACACTTATCAAGACGGGGCTAAAACACGAATGGTCTGTTGTCTGGGGCTTACTTAATACCGGGTATGTACCCAGGGGGGGAGTCTGTTTCCCTCCACCCAAAACTCATGACTTGAATCCAACGTGAAATCAACTTGAAATTAAGAGATTTTGATTTCAACGAAACCGTATATGTATTGTCCGTAATTATGTTTAATGGCGACTTAGTTGAATTTCATTCTGTTAGCTAGTTATAGGCGTTTTTATGACATTTCAAGGATCATAAAATGATAGTATTGTGATATTTTAGTGGCATATTCTGTATTTTTACATACCTAATATACTACAATAAGTTATCAAAACAAATCTGTAATCTATTTAATTAACGTCCGAAAATTATAAGTACATAGGAGGAAGGATAACTCCAAGAGAAGATTTAGCTCCAAACAGGAACATCTAACTACGATTGGTTGCCTTTCATCTTGGCCACCTCTATACTATTATGCTTTGTAGATTGTAACTTTTCTAGTTTCTAGCGGCTTTACTCCGTCGACTACACCTGATGAAATGGCTTAAAAGGTTAAAGATCTTTTCTAAGCTTGAAATTAATATAGAAAATTAAGTTGCAAATCAAATTAATATTTTTGCAAATTTTTAGTAGCATGGCATCATTTATTTAGTTATAAAAAAATATTACCACTTCAACGAAATTGTTAAAGTGCTAAGAAAACTAAGACATAGTGAAACGCACTTTAATCTAAAGCTGTTAAAGCCAATTACTCGTCTAAACCAAAAGGTCATTTATATGGTCTTGTTATGAATCGTCAGAGAGGGTCTGAGGGAGGTCTAAGAGTCAAATCCGTGCATACTCGCAAGGGAAATTGATCAATCACTTCCTGTCTCTGACTCTAATCACCTACTCTGTTTTTTAGAGTTTCGGTTACTATTGAGCCACATCACTCCTTACTTACAGTTCGTTACCACGACCTGTTTGATAAAAATGTATTGAAGGATTATGGTTCCTTACTTACTCAGCACTAGTGGGCTGCCTCTGATTGATTGCACTGCAATTCAATTGTATTTATTGGAATAATATTCACTGATTTAATTTATTTATTTTAGTACAAACATTACGAACAGGAAATCTACCAAATGCAGAGTTTTTATTATTTCCTGGCTCAGATGGCTTATTTCAGGTGGCCATTTACGACAATGAAGACTACCGTGTGCCATTCCACCCTACGCAGGATGTCAAGTTTCTACTCTACACTCCGTAAATATTATACTTTTGTTTTCTTTTTCCTTAATACTTTACTTTTGTTTTTCTATTTCCCAAAACTGTAACGTTCTACCTTCTGCAGGAGGTTAAAGAAGTACTGGGGTACAACGGCATGATGATGGCGGTTAAAACTGGGATGTAGTGAACATCTGTGGTAATACATTTTTTATCCCTAGGGTTCAACATTACTAGAATTTAATGTCTGGATGTTCTATGAGGTTGGCGTAATGTGAAAGAGCATGGGAGTGGGAGGAGGAGTCATACCTCCCTGGACCTCAATATATACACATTATTGCACTTCATGTAATAGCAATTGAATGGCCTTTATCATTGTTAGATCCTGGTCCATAATTTGGGGATTTTGATTTCGTCAAAAATTGCCAACACTGGTGAGCTATATTAAAATTTGAAAGGCGGGAAAAAGTCGTAACTAAGGATATAAAGGAAGTGGGCAATTTTTGGGCGAAAGTAAAAAGTGAAGCTCAGAACAAAGTGGCGTAGAGGAAAGGCATACGTTGCTTTTTTGACTCCGAGGCTAGGGATAGCTGCTATGCAAATTTTTTGGTTTTCTTTACAAATATATATATATATATATATATATATATATATATATATATATATATATATATATATATATATATATATATATATATATATATATATATATATATATATATATATATATATATATATATATATATATATATATATATATATATATATATATATATATATATATATATATATATATATATATATATATATATATATATATATATATATATATATATATATATATATATATATATATATATATATATATATATAAACTTCGTTTCATGCTTGTGATTACGAAAATAAACAAATTTTTTTGCTCAGGTCATGAAAATTAGTACTTTTTTCTAATGAAATGAATTAATTGTTTCAAGGGTCTTTTGTTAACCACGCCTTACGTAAAAAAAATTATAAACAAAATGAAGCTTTAAATGACGACTTTAAAATGAGTTTCTTGCTTAGGCGAAGGGCGAAGGGCAAAGGGGACGATTTTTTATTTTTATTATATTGATTCTACGAACTTGCATCGGCACCAACCCTATTTTTTAAGCGAAAAACAAACGCTTTAGCTTACAAAGCTTTTTCACGGCGAAAGAATTAAAACGACAACACAGGTTATTGCCTATGCAAAGATTTTTTCGCAAAGATTTGACTTTCTGTTTCCAGCCTTATTTCAAATCCTCCTGCACTGTATCTAAATTTATCTAAAGGACCGTCTTGCGATGAAAACATTTTTATTTGCGTGGCAAGAGCTTTAGCGCAGTGGGGCTAAAGCTTGATATGAACATTTTGTTCAACGTAGAAGCTTATACAAAATTTAAAGCTAATACATCTAAAGTTTATACAAAATTTCATTAACAGTCGTACCTTTCAGTTGAGGAATTGGGTTTAAAACCCTACTCAGCTTAATCTCTGCTCGTTTTGAGTTTGACTTATTTTAATTTCTGTTTGTTTTGGGTTTCATTTATTTATTGATACTGGTTTGTGATAGTTGTATGTTTGGTAGATTATTTGATTCTATTTTTGTTTATTTTTGGTTTAATGAAGTTCTTTACTTTTTTTCAAAAACTTTGTTTGCGCAAAAAGTTTGTGCAAAAAGTTTTATTGATTAATTTCTGTTCATTTTCTATTGACATAGTCTTTTTCAGGGAGAAAGACTGAGCCTCTTCCTAAGTTAAACAACCATCTCTTCCATAAGAACTTTTAAAACCCCCTGGGCATAGCTTACAACCCTTGCCCCTAATCTCTGGGGTTTGTTTCAACCCCAAAAGCCATGTTATATAATATCTAGACTATTTTGAATAGAATTTGAAATCTCAAAATTTCTGTTAGACTCATTGAGGGACAATATGACGTGTGTGTATGGGTGAGAGGGTAGCTACCCTCTAATCACTTTGACTCTTAAAAAGAGCACTAGAGCGTCTGATTACCAATCCAATGAGCCCCCTTTGAAGTTTATATGACCACACTTTCTATAAGAACCCTACATGTCTCCAGGGCATAACTTACAACCCTTACCCTGAGGGCTGGGGGGATTTTTTATCTTCAAAGACACAAATTCCAGACCTTTCTGATAGGCTTAACAAAATGGCTATATCAAAAAATTGATTGGAAGTGTTTGGGGAAATGATAGGCGTGGAGGTAGACATTTGCCCTCTGATTACTTTCGACTAATAAAAAAGCCACTAGTCCTCAAAATTTTCAATCGAACGAGCCCTTTTTGAAGCTTCTACGACATAACTTTCTATAAAAACGTTATATGCCCGAATGGCATAAATTATGACCCTAGTCATGAGGGCTATGGGGGGAGGTTTGTCATCCTCAAAGACATAATTTCCAGATCTTTCATCTACGTTGAACAAAATATTCATATCAAAATATTGATCCGAAATGTTTTGGGGAAATGGTGGACGTTGAGGGAAAGGGGATTCTCCTCTGATTACTTTTGACTATTCAAAAGAGCAATAGCCCTCTCATTTTACAATTGACCGAGCCCTTTTTGAAGTTTTTACGACAACACTTTCTATACGACATTATATGCCCCCAGGGCATAACTTACAACCTTAGCCCCGATGGCTGTTTGGGGTTGTCATACTCAAAAACATAATTTCCGGACCCTTCAACTACGTTCAACAAAATGGCTATATCAAAATGTTGATCGGAAGTGTTTGGAGAAATGATGGGCATGGAGGGGGAGGGGCATTCACCCTCCTATCGCTTTTGAATATTAATAAGGGCAGTAGCCCTCTCAATTCCCAATTAAATGAGTCTTTTTTGAAGTTTCTACGACATCGCTGGCAAAGACCTAATTTTCGGAACTTTCAACTACGTTGAACAAAATGTCTGTCTCAAAATTTCGATTAGATATGTTCGGGGAACTGATAGGCATGAGAGAAAGGTTAGATGCCCTCCAAGCACTTTTTACTATTAAATAGGATACTAGCGCTTTCAAGTTCCAATCGAATGAGCCCTTTTTGAAGTTTGTACGATAACGCTTTCTATAAAACCTTATATGCCCCCAGGGCATAACTTACAACCCTTGCGCTGAGGGCTGTTGGGTAGTGTCATCCTCAAAGACATAATTTCCGGAATTTTCAACTAAATTGAACAAAATTGCTATCTCAAAATTTTTATTGGATGTTTTTGGGAAAATGGTGGGCGTGGGAGGGGTGTTAGTACTCCTCCACTCACTTTTGACTATTAAAAAGGGAACTAGCCCTTCGAAGTTTCTATTGCAACGCTCTATAAAAACCTTAGATGGCCCAAGGGCATAATTTAAAACCCTTGCCCTGAGGGGTGGGGGGGGGGCGATGATCCTCAAAGACATAATATCCAGAACTTTCAACTACGTTGAAACAAATTGCTATCTTAAAGTTTGATTGGATGTGTTTGGGGAAATGTCGGGCGTGAGAGGGAGGTTAGTTGCCCTCCAATCAGGCTAGCCTATTAAAAAGGGCACTAGCCCTTTCAATTTCCAACTGAATGAGTATTTTTTGAAATTTCTACGACAAATTTTTCCATAAATAACCTTATATGCCCCAAGGGCATAGCTTACAACCTTAGTCCTGAGGGCTCTGGGGGGAGTGTCATCCTCGAACACCCAATTTCCAGAACTTTCATCTACGTTGAACAAAATGGCTATATAAAAATTTTTATTGGATGTGTTTGGGGAAATGGTGAGCTTGAGAGGGGGGTTAGTTCTCTCCAATCACTTTCGACAATTAAAAAGGGCACTAGCCCCTTGAGTTTTCAATCGAGTGAGCCTTTTTTTAAGTTTCTTCTACAATGCTTTTTATAAAAATCTTATATGCCCCCAGGGCATAACTTACAACCCTTGCCCTGAGGGCTGTGGGGTAGTATCTTCCTCAAAAATATAATTTCTATTTGGAAATCAACTGCGCTGAACAAAATGGCTATCTCAAAATGTTGATAGGATGTGGTTGGAGAGATGGCGGGTGTGGAAGGGGTGTTAGTTGCCTTCCAGTCACTTTCGACTATTAAAAAGGACACGAGCCACTCCAATTTCCAATTGAATGAGTCCTTTTCGAAGTTTTTACGACAAATTCTTCGATACGGAATGCCCTGGTCTACCCCCCTCCCCCCCCAAAAAAAAATACATTTTGCCAACATCGTTCTTTACTTAGGCAGCACGATTACGCTGCCTATGATTATAGAAAGACTTGATTTTACTTGTTTTAAGCCTGTTTTAGCGTAATAAAAACTAAGTCTTACGTGACTAAACTTTTACCCGTCACTAAGCGACGAAGGCTCCAACTACGATAAAATGCTGCTTAGACATACAGAGAAAATTAATTTTTTTCAAAAATTAACTTTCTTGTTTTCAGCTTCGTTTGAAAGCATCAAAGCCTTGTTTGTAAGACTCGTTTGATAAAATCTTTGTTGTTTAAGTTACGAAAGTTAAAATTATAGTTGCTATAACCTAATAAAGAGTAAACTAAGGCCCATAGTAGCCGGGAGTTTGAAAACGCCGTTTGAAAAAATAACTGATGAGAAAAACTTATAATTTAAAGCTGATCGAGGACTTAAAAGATTATTTAGCTCATCCTTAACAATAAAAGCTTTAGTTAGAAAAAAATTGGAATTGGAAAAAGAACATCAAATCTCTTCTTGACTATGGTGGGTGAATATGATAATTCACTAGCTGGATTTTCAATGGTCTAAAACCTACAATTGGAGTTTCTTAGCCTCCCATTTTGAAAGCAATATTTTGGCCTGTGTACCACTGATGCATTTCCTTTTTTTTCTTCTAAAATAGAAGAGCACTGTAAAATCGTAGGGATATTTTAAGGGCGTGTTTGATAGTAAATGTTCATATTTATGGGCTTTTTCACAAAAATGCCTGGATAAGGCCATCGTAGAGTACATTATGTCCAAAAAATGGCATTTTTTATGATTTTTAGTTTTTTTTTTGTCAAAAGTTTTTCTCCAAAAAAAAACGGAAAGACTAAGAAGCCTAAAAAGTGTGCCCTTAAGATAAGATATTTATTTCAAAAAGATCACTGTCACAAGAATCTCTCAAGACATTTGAAAATAGCCATATTGTTTAACGTAGTTGGAAGTTCTGAAAACTAGGTCTGTGAAGATGACAACTCCCCCCCCCCCAAAGCACTCAGGGCAAGGGATTTGAGTTATGCCCTGGGGCATATAAGGTTTTCATATAAAGCGTAATCGTAGAAACTTCAAAAGGGGCTCATTCGATTGGAAATTGAAAAGGCTAGTGCCATTTTTAATGGTCAAAAGTGATTGGAAGGCAACTAACACTCCTTCCACACCCACCATTTATCTAAGAACATCAAATCAAAATTTTGAGATAACCATTTTGTTCAACGTAGTTGAAAGTTTTGGAAATTAGGTCTTTGAGGATGATAACCTTCTCAGAGCCCTCAGGGCAAGGGTTATAAGTTAAATCCTGGGGGCATATAAGGTTTTTATTGAAAGCTTTATCGTAGAAACTTGAGAAAGGGTGCTTTCGACTGGAAATTGAATGGGCTAGTGCCCTTATAGGCTTGTGCCCTAGAGGTTTTCATGATGGAATGCCCTTAAAAAATAATATACAGCCCCTCATTTTCAATAATCTTGCACCCAGTTGCCTTACTAAGTCAAAAGTAAAAAACACGGTTTGATAATATTTGCGTGATGAAAATCACTTTCATTTAAGAATAATAACTGTCATTTTGTAACAATAAAAAGTATTTTTAGGTAATTTGACAAAGAGCTTAGAATGTTGATGTGTCTCATTTTTCTTCTTTATTTCATCAGCACTAGTGGGGCACTTAAACATCGTAGAGAGTTATATTCCAAAAGTTCATTTAAAACTAATGTATATTGTAAAGGTGCATCGATCTGTGGCTCGTCGAGATAGCACCACCGTAAAGTGTGATAAAGTTCCAAAACAAGGATAAAAAAACGTATGTAAAAAAGTCTGTTTGTTGGAGATTCTGCATGTTGGCAAGTCATCAGAAAATCATGGGCTCAATCCCCCATCACCAATGACTTTTTTAAGCAACTATTTTTAATTAAATGTATTGGAATCGAAAGCAAAAATAATTGACAGAAAAATTGAGATTTTAAAACAGTAGAACTAATTTGAAAGTCACAGACGTTTAAATCCTAAGCACTTGGTTGTTTGTTTTAGTTGTAAACTTCAGTAGCATTTTAACTTCTTTTTTTTCTTTGCTTTTGATATTCGGAGGCGTAGTGCACCGAGACTATGTTGTTTCTTGCGGCCCTACCTCTGTAATCATTACCGCAATAAACTAACGAGCACAATTTAAGTCCCATCACTAGGGCACTTAAAACGGTACCCATTTTTAACAAAAACTATAGTTGGACATTTTTACATTGGCACCTAAGTTTGACAAAGTAGCCTATAGGCAACAGAGGACTAATCTATAATAAAACACTAATCAATAATATTTCATCAGATATGACATCCATAACTTTTGATAAATAACTTAAATTCTCTAACAAACTCAATCAAAAGAAGAATAAATTTTTTTTTCGTAACTAAAATGACATCAAGACCATATAAAATGGCAAACTTATTTATAAGGCAACTAATTTATTATTTACAATTTAACATGATGTAACCCAATAACACACTCACTACAATCTAATATGATTCGAAAACAAGAACTAGATAAGACAACGGATTGGTTTTACCAGTCCTATTATCAATAGCTAATAATTTACTATTTTTACTGTGGAAATGCAATTTAGCATGATTCAAAAACAAGAACAAATAAACCAAATATACCTCATATTTCTGTTATTTCTCCTTATACTATGGAAAATTTCAAGCTATGATGCAAATTCCTAAGGTTAATCTATGACACTCACCAGTGCCGTATCCAAGGTGGGTTGCCCGGTTTGTCCCCCCCCCCCTCTCTAAAAAATGTTCCAACTGTTACAAAATTAACAAAATGTATGTAAACAAATTCTTATGCACTTTGTAAAAATATTTTTTGGTAAACTCGTCCAAACAAAATCCCCCTAACACTACCCAGACACCATCACTCTAGATTTGTCTCCATAAATGATGATCTAAAGTCGTTCTAAGTAACTAAATTCAAATCATAGAAAAACTTCCGGAAAAACGTTTTTTATGCTTAAAAGAAAAACACCTAAAATGGTTTTTTTTTTCGCTACAAAAAATCATATATAGTTTTCTGTTTCCAGTAACTAAATATTATGAGTGTATTTGTTTGAGTTATTTTAAACATAAGCAGTAGCAACGACTACAAAACAGTAATTTTGGTTCGCTTTAAGCTTCAAATTCGGTCTTTGAGGTTAGTTTTTCTCAAAAGGAATTTTATATAAAGACTTGACTTACTAGTTTCAACCCTGTGTTTGTGAAATTAAAAGTTAAAACCTGTCTCAACGAAACTTTTATGCGATGGGAGCCTCGTGTGATGCCAACTTTATTGCTTATGTGACCAAAATTAAGATTTTATGAAAACTCAACTTACTTGTTCCAAGCTTGCTCTCCATGCAGGTTAAAACTGTAGGTCAATTAGAAACATAGATTTGAAATCCTCGTTTCTTGATTTAGGATCTTCCGCTTCAACTAATTTTTTATATTTTAATTACGAATTGCTTCGATCCCCGACCAGCGATTGATTTACTTATTGATGATTGAGTGATGATTTAAGTATCACAGAAAAAAAAAGTTAGCAAAATGAGTGAATTTTTTGAGGTTTCAAATAGTTCAGGGTCTGAGCAAAGTTTGAAACTTAATATTCACTAGATTCTTTAAAATTTGTGTAACTTAAGACTTCGTAAAACTTAAACCTCATAAAAATACGTAAAACTCTCAAACTGTCAAAGCCGTCAAGTGTGGCTCCGAAACGTGGGCGCCTTGAAAGACTGGGATTTTGCTAAACGCTTTCCAAATTGTCTAAGTATAGTCTTAAGTACTCGTTTTACTGATCTTATGTTTATATATATATATATATATATATATATATATATATATATATATATATATATATAAAAAATATATATATATATATATATATATATATATATATATATATATATATATATATATATATATATATATATATATATATATATATATATAGATAATTTCGGAGACCACACTGCCTTTCCATGACGATAAATAAAAGTTCAAATAGGGATAAAATCCTTTTAATAGACAGTGATGATAGAAATTCACAAAAATACCAGATATTTCGGTCACATATACAGTGACCGTCATCAGTAGTAAAACTCAGTAGTAAAAGTTTTACTACTGATGACGGTCACTGTATATGTGACCGAAATATCTAGTATTTTGTGAATTTCTATCATCACTGTCTATTAAAGGATTTTATCCTATTTGAACTTTTATTATATTATATATATATATATATATATATATATATATATATATATAATATATATATATATATATATATATATATATATATATATATATATATATATATATATATATATATATATATATATATATATATATATATATATATATATATATATATATATATATATATATATATATATATATATATATATATATATATATAAACATACGACCAGTAAAACGAGTACTTAAGACTATATTTAGACAATTTGGAAAGCGTTTAGCAAAATCCCAGTCTTTCAAGGCGCCCAAGTTTCGGAGCCACACTTGACGGCTTTGACAGTTTGAGAGTTTTACGAATTTTTATGAGGTTTAAGTTTTACGAAGTCTTAAGTTACACAAATTTTAAAGAATCTAGCGAATATTAAGTTTCAAACTTTGCTCAGACCCTGAACTATTTGAAACCTCAAAAAATTCACTCATTTTGCTAACTTGTTTTTCTAACTTATATATATTTGAAACCTCAAAAAATTCACTCATTTTGCTAACTTGTCTTGCTAACTTATATATATATATATATATATATATATATATATATATATATATATATATATATATATATATATATATATATATATATATATATATATATATATATATATATATATATGTATAAGTTAACGTGAATGTCCGATTGGATGAATGTCGACATTCACTGGTGGATGTCAGAAATACCTTTTTTTTTCTCTCCTTGAATTTAGTCAGTGTTACAAGTCATGTTTTTCAGTTGTATACAAGGTTTGATGGTCACAGGATATGTTGGGTTAGGTTTTTAACCGATTTCTGAGATTTAAAACCGAATTTGACCTAACCCAACCCAACCAAACCCAACCTAAATTTAAATTTTACCATCAAAGCTTGCATAAGACTGAAAAAGCTGATTTACAAAGCCAATTAAATCCAAGTAGAGAAAGAGGAATTTCGGACGTTCACCGGTGAATGTCGACATCAACCAGATTTCAGAAATTCACAGTAATATAATATATAACTTACCGTGAATGTCTGCAAATTGGTAAATTTCCAAAATACCTTGTTTTCTCCGTGGATTTAGTCAGCCTTGCCTGTAAGTTTTTTCAATTTAATACAATTTGATTATGACAGGTTAGGTTAGATTCGGTGGGGTTAGATTGAGTTAGATTAGCTGAGGATTTTAACCCATTTCTGATATTTAGAACCAAATTTAACCTAACCCAACCTAAACTAACATAATCTAACCTAACTTTAACTTTAACTTTTAACATCATAGCCTGCATAAGACTGAAAAACATGACTCAAAAAGCTAATTGAGTACAAGCAGAGAAAAAGGAATTTTGGACATTCACCGGTGAAAGTCGACATTAACCAGATTCCGGACATTCACGGTAACATATATATAAATAATTTCTAAGACCACACTGGCTAATCATGATACAACGAAACAATAATAAAAAAAAGGGAGAAAAACGAGGATTATACAAGCCAGTGAAACATATGAACTAAAATGGAAATATTTCGGTCAAGACGTCCACTTGACCGTCCTCAGTGCAAAATAGTGACATAAAAATTACTTATAAAAATCTAAGGATACTATAAAAAAAAATTTCAAACCTTGAAACAAAGCACAACTAAAATTTGTAGATCCTTTCCATGTAACGGTGAAAGGGTAACGGTGAAAGAGTTACCCTTTCACCGTTACATGGAGAGGGTCTTCAAATTTTAGTTGTGCTTTGTTTCAAGGTTTGAATTTTTTGTTTTTTTTTTATAGTATCCATGGAGTTTTATTAGTAATTTTGATGTTATTATCCTGCACTGAGGACGGTCAAGTGGAGGTCTTGACCGAAATATTTGCATTTTAGTTCATATGTTTCACTGGCTTGTATAATCCTCGTTTTTCTCTTTTTTTTTATTATTGTTTCGTTTAACATATATATATTGAGCACATATTACGGAACAAAAGTAAACTTAGAATTTTTCTGTGTTTGGACATACAAATAATTTGAACAAAGGGAAGAAGGAATTGTTTTTTGATTTTCCTTGATTTAAGATCGTTTCAACTGTCAAAACCGAGCTAACCGTAATTTGACGTAGTCTACAGCAAACTGAGTCACTGCTCTTAAAAGCGAAAATACTGATAATGGCGAAACTACGAAAAACTGTAGCTTCTTTTCCTAATATAGACCTTGTATTCTCTGCAGTATATGACCTAGATTGCGGTGACCATTGCAGCTAATATTGTCATCAGCTCTATAATGTATCAAATGAGACAATACTTAAAATTTTCTTTTTAAATAAACTATTTACCTGAATCAATATTTCATATAGATCAGCTTGAATTAGTCGATAGATCTTTATAGAATGTTCGATTTGGTGTCAACTATTCAACGAAAGCACGTGGGCTCAAATCTCGTAATGTGTTTTAATCAAGCCTTGTGTGTGTATAACTTATAGATTTAAATATACAAATTATAAATATACACATCATACCACACAGATATATGCTATAAATTTACAATTTATACTATAACCATAAACATACAAAATTATTAAATATGCTAAATACAACTAAACAATCAAAGTAACTAGTTAATTACTAATCAATTATGTATATTTAATATTTATTAATAAATAAATATAATAATATAATTTAACATACACAGTTTTATACCACATAAATGTTAATTTTAGATTTATAATAGATTAAAAATTGTTTATAAATTAAAAAGACTAAATTGTAATTAAATCTTATGTAAAGTATAAATTGTCTAATTGTAAATTTAATTATAGTATATTACAAAAATTAATTCTATTATTATAGTGTGCAGTATAGACTATACAATACAAATATACTATTAAATATACTACACATGATCAAACAATTAACTTTAGGCATTACTAAACCATAGTATAAATATAATATATAAACAAACTATTTATATTCAACAAATTCTAATTATAGACATGTATTAAATTATAAATTGTTTCTATATTACCTAGATTATGAGTGCTTTTTGAATAAATTGTAGGCTTGTGGGAGGTAATTCTTTTCGAATCCGTGAAGATTTCATATCTCACAGTTTTACAGTTAGTTTGGTAACATCTATATGATTAAATAAACTATATAATAGCCATAAATTTATTTCATATCAGCAGATAGATCTTTATTTCTTGGATCATTTAACAAAAGCATGTGGACAAAGAGACATAAAGCGTTTACTTGTATACTTATAATAAAATTGGTATATAAGAGGATTGTTCGTAGCTTTGTTGGCGTCACGCTGCTTGTTTCTGCGTTGAGTTATTAGTAGTAGTAATAGTACTACTATATAATATTAATAATATCATAATATTAATATATATTATAATATTAATATAATAATGTTAATATAAATTATTATAATATTATAATATTAATATAAATTATTATAATATTATAATAATATATATTATAATATAATATATATTATATATAATATTATAATATTAATATTAATATAAACTTATAATATTAATAATATTATTATATTATTAGTAGAATTTACTTGGATTTAAATTTGTATTCATGGTATTAAATGTATTCACTTGTAAATATAAGGTAGTACCTTCCTTCATCCTCTCCCTCGCATGAAAGGGATTTGAAATAATTCCTCCAGAAAAACTGTGGCTTATAAATTAACTTTTTTTGGTTTTAATGACACTATGGGAGAGTCGGCCACCGCGGTTTATTGTTGTTTAACTGTCTTATTTATACTATTTAAAACAAAAATAAGCGTAAAGAGTTTGTTTCAGGTGGGGGGGGGGGTATTTTTGACAATCATTTAGGAAGATTTTCTTATGCAACTTTTGTGGGAGGGGGAAACTGCATTTTCTAGTCTGTATATTAAACGTGTATATTTTGGAATATCGTAATTGACTCTCAAAAATGCACCCGAAAAACCAACCCAAGAAAAAACTATAAAATGTCACATTAAAAATTCTCCTTGTTTTTTCTTAAAAAAATACCGGGGTTGTTAATATTTCTAATGGCTCCATTACAGAAAAACTGAGAATTTTCTTGCAAGAATTACGGTGACTCAATTTTTTGTAATTTTTACTGGCCAACGAAAAAAGCTGGTCATAGAAAAAGAACCAATAAATTTTTGCTTTCTTTCTACTCGCTCAAGATTCAACAAAGTTAAAGTGGCTAATTACAACAACGGGAAAAAGCCGGGGCTTTTAATCTTACCCCTCCATACGCTAAAGGACTAATGTGAGTGCATTACAAAATAGGTTGTAGGAAGTAATCTGTATAAAACCGTGTTTCTTGTTTTTATCTTGCAAACTTAAAATTTACTTTAATAATGTATATGTTATTATGCAAACTACACTTTGGCCATAAGATGTGTTCAAATTAGTTGGCAAATCTTTATAATCAACTCAGTTTGATAAAAAATTAATGAATTTTGTAGGAGGTAATTCTTTTCAAAAACATTTTTATCTTACAAATTTATAGTTATTTAAATAACATTTATATTATACAATGTTTTAAGGATTGGCCATAAATCCAAAGTTTATTATAGAGAAGATTTGATCTGAACATGTTTTTATTGTAATTATTTTCTACTGTAATATATAAACATTTAAACAACCAGTTGAATTTAAGTCCTGTTTTCACTGACGAAAAAAAGGACAAATTGGCGTTAAAAGAGAGGGTTAGGTTGTCTAGTTTTTATTTTTATTTACATAATAAACAAAATATGGAAACTATTACATATATTAATCACTACGCTAGGGAAAAATTTGCATTTTGCTAACGCGTAGCCATTAACTACGTAATATTCCTATCCAGGCCGTATCCAGGGGGAGGGGGGTGCCCAGTTTGAACCCCTCCCCCGAAACTTTTGACCGAGTCTAAAATAAGTCGAAAATTAGTAAAACCTAGGTAAAAATCAGTAAAATTAGTCGAAAACTGAGTCAAAAATTAGTAACCCCCCTCCGAAAATAAATCCTGGATCCACCCTTGCTTTAGGGTGCCTTTAGGAATAAAAAATAATAAAAATAATAATAATAAAACTACAATAAAAAAAAACTTATACAATAAAAAAAATTAAATAATAAAAAAAATAATAATAAAAACTACATAAACATTTCTAGAAGCTTACTAGAAGTATTGAAATAATAATGAAAAAATAAAAAGTAAAGACAATCACCTTCTCTCAAACACCCCCGAGTAACAACCACCATTCAAATACAACTCCGTCCACCCCCACCCCTACAACCCCCTCGTCTCTCCAGTCCTATAACCCACTCAAATCCCCCCCAAAAACTAGATCCCCAATAAATACCGTTTTAATCTTTTTTTAAGCTGTGCCTGGTGCCCAGGCAGTAGAGATGGGGGTACCAGCCCCACGAGAACACCCTGCTGCCACCTATAACTTTTTTTTTTACATAGTTTATGGATGGTTATGTGTGTAGGTCGATTTATTTGATGGTTTTATGGATTTTGTCAGTGAGAATGAAAAAACAGGAACTTTGTCACATTTATGTCTGTTTTCATGGATGGTTATGTGTGTTGGTCAATTTATTTGATGGTTTTATGGATTTTGTCAGTGAGAATGGAAAAACAGGAAATTTGTCACTTTCATGGACTATAGAGTCATTAGGGAGAACACGTGGTTAATGGGGTCAATGTTATTGTTGTTGTTTTGGACACGCGATAGAGTCATTAGAGAGAACACGTGGTTAATGGGACCAATGTTGTTGTTATTGTCTTGGGCACGCGATAGAGTCATTAGGGAGAACACGTGGTTAATGGGGTCAATGTTGTTTTTGTTGTTTTGGGCACGGGATAGAGTCATTAGGGAGAACACGTGGTTAATGGGGTCAATGTTGTTGTTGTTGTTTTGAACACGCGATAGAGTCATTAGGGAGAACACGTGGTTAATGGGGTCAATGTTGTTGTTGTTGTTTTGGGCACACTCTCAGCGAATGCCAAGGTCAATGTTGTTGTTGTTTCCGGGCAAAGTTAATGACACTTCCTTCCAGTTGTTGTTCGAGGCAAATGATATGAGTTTCCGGGAAATGTCTCTGTGCTCGTTATAATACACAAGTTCCATTTGAACAGTGTTGTGAGGTTCTCTACCCCAACCCCAAAGGGTTCCAATCCCCCTACCCCAACCCCGAAGGAAGCCCCAGGTCCTCAAAGGTCCATCAGGCTCCCAAAGGGCCACCCGGCCCTCAAGGGTCCCCCAGATCCCCCCCGGGCCCCAAAGGGCCCCTCCCGCCTTTGGCCCCCAAAGGGCCCCTCTCCCTCCATCCCCCCTCCTCACCTTCCCCTCCCCCTCCCCTCCTCCCCCTCCTCCCCCTCCTCCCCCTCCCCTCCTCCCCTCCCCCTCCCCTCTCCTCCTCCCCCTCCTCCCCCTCCCCCTCCCCCTCCCTTACTCCCCTTCCCTCCCCTATTTTTTAATATTTTTTTTGTGCTTTGAGACACAGAACGACCGCCTCCCCCGGCCCCTCCCCCCTCCCAAAGGGCCCCTGGCACCCCAAAGGCCTGATTTTTCAAAGTTCATTTTGAATTTCTTTCGTTGAAAAGCAAGAGCTGGAATATTTCACTTTTGTTTGGTTGTGGCTTACCTTGTCACAGTTACATTTTCTTGATTTTTCAAAAGTTCATTTTGAATTTCTTTCTTTGAAATGCAAGAGCTAGATTATTTCAGTAGTGTTTTGCTCTGGTTTACCTTATCACAGTTACATTTTTTTGATTTATAAAAGTTAATTTTGAATTACTTTTATTAAAATACAAGAGTTGGAGTATTTCAGTAGTATTTTGTTGTGGTTTACCTTATCAAGGTTACATTCTCTTGATTTTTCAAAGTACATTTTGAATTTCTTTCATTGAAATGCAAGAGTTGAATTATTTCAGTAGTGTTTGGTCATGGTTTACCTTATCACAGTTACATTTTCTTGATTTATCAAAGTTCATTTTGAATTTCTTTTATTGAAATGCAAGAGTTGGAATATTTCAGTAGAGTTTGGTCATTGTTTACCTTGTCACAGTTACATTCTCTTGATTTTTCAAAGTTCATTTTGAATTTCTTTCATTTAATTGCAAGAGTTGGAATATTTCAGTCGTGTTTTGTCGTGGTTTACCTTGTTAGATTTACATTTTCATGATTTTTCAAAGTTCATTTTGAATTTCTTTCATTGAAATGCAAGAGTGGGATTATTTCACTAGTGTTTTGTCGTGGTTTACCATATCTCAGTTACATTCACTTGATTTTTCAAAGTTAATTTTGAGTTTCTTTCATTGAAATGAAAGAGTTGGAATATTTCAGTAGCGTTTTGTCGTGGTTTACATTGTTAGAGTTACATTTTCACGATTTTTCAAAGTTAATTTTGAATTTCTTTCATTGAAATGCAAGAGCTGGAATATTTCAGTAGTGTTTTGTTGTTGGTTTACCTTGTCACAGTTACATTCTCTTGATTTTTCAAAGCTCATTTGAATTTCTTTCGTTGAAATGCAAGAGTTGGATTATTTCAGTAGTGTTTTGTTGTGGTTTACCTTGTCACAGTTACATTTTCTTGATTTTTCTTTGTTCATTTTGGATTTCTTTTATTGAAATGCAAGAGTTGGAATATTTCAGTAGTGTTTCGTCGTGGTTTACCATGTCACAGTTACATTCTCTTGATTTTTCAAAGTTCATTTTGGATTTATCACGTTGAAATTCAAGAGTAGGAATATTTCAGTAGTGTTTTGTCATGGTTTACCTTGTCAGAGTTACATTAACTTGATTTTTCAAAATTCATTTTGAATTTCTTATGTTGAAAAGAAAGAGTTGGAATATTTCAGTAGTGTTTTGTTATGGTTTACCTTATCACAGTTACATTTTCTTGATTTATCAAAGTTCATTTTGAATTTCTTTTATTGAAATGCAAGAGTTGGAATATTTCAGTAGTGTTTTGTCGTGGTTTACCTTGTTAGAGTTACATTTTCACGATTTTTCAAAGTTCATTTTGAATTTCTTTCGTTAAAATGCAAGAGTTGGAATATTTCACTAGTGTTCTGTTGTGGTTTACCTTGTCACAGTTACATTTTCTTGATTTTTAAAAGTTCATTTCGGTTTTCTTTCATTGAAGTGCAAGAGTTGGAATATTTCAGTAGTGTTTTGTCATGGTTTACCTTGTCACACTTACATTCTATAGATTTTTCAAAGTTCATTTTGAGTTTCTTTCATTGAAATGCAAGAGTTGGAATATTTCAGTAGTGTTTTGCTATGATTTACATTGTCACACTTACATTCTATAGATTTTTCAAAGTTAATTTTTGATTTCTTTCTTTAAAATGCAAGAGTTGGATTATTTCAGTAGTGTTTTGTCATGGCTTACCATGTCGCCCTTACATTCTCATGATTTTTCAAAGTTCATTTTTGATTTCTTTCATTGAAATGCAAGAGTTGGAATATTTTAGTAGTGTTTTGTCGTGGTTTACCTTGTCACAGTTACATTCTCTTGATTTTTCAAAGTTCATTTTGAATTTCTTTTATTGAAATGCAAGAGTTGGAATATTTCATTAGTGTTTTGCTATGGTTTACCTTGTCACACTTACATTTTCTTGATTTTTCAAAGTTCATTTTGGATTTCTTTCATTGAAATGCAAGAGTTGGAATATTTAGTTTATTGAAATGCAAGAGTTGGAATATTTCAGTAGTGTTTTGTCTTGGTTTACCTTGTCAGAGTTACATTTTCATGATTTTTCAAATTTCATTTTGAATTTCTTTCGTTGAAATGCAAGAGTTGGAATATTTCACTAGTGTTCTGTTGTGGTTTACCTTGTCACAGTTACATTTTCTTGATTTTTAAAACTTCATTTCGGTTTTCTTTCATTGAAGTGCAAGAGTTGGAATATTTCAGTAGTGTTTTGTCATGGTTTGCCTTGTCACAGTTACACTCTCTTAATTTTTCAAAGTTCATTTTGGATTTCTTTCATTGAAATGAAAGAGTTGGAATATTTTAGTAGTTTTTTGTTGTGGTTTACCTTATCACAGTTACATTTTCTTGATTTTTCAAAGTTCATTTTGAATTTCTTTTATTGAAATGCAAGAGTTGTAATATTTAAGTAGTGTTTTGTCATGGTTTACATTGTTAGAGTTACATTTTCATGATTTTTCACAGTTCATTTTGAATTTCTTTTGCTGAAATGCAAGAGTTGGAATATTTCACTAGTGTTTTTTTGTGGTTTACCTTGTCACAGTTACATTTTCTTGATTTTTAAAAGTTCATTTCGGTTTTCTTTCGTTGAAATGCAAGAGTTGGAATATTTCAGTAGTGTTTTGTCATGGTTTACCTTCTCACAGTTACATTCTCTTGGTTTTTCAAAGTTCATTTTGGATTTCATTCCCTGAAATGCAATAGTTGGAATATTTCAGTAGCGTTTTGCCATGGTTTACCATGTCACAGTTACATTCTCTTGATTTTTCAAAGTTCATTTTGGATTTCTTTCGTTGAAATGCAAGAGTGGGATTATTTCAGTAGTGTTTTACCATGGTTTACCATGTCACTGTTACATTCTCATGATTTTCCAAAGTTCATCTTGGATTTCTTTCATTGAAATGCAAGAGTTGGGATATTTTAGTAGTGTTTTGTCGTGGTTTACTTTGTCACACTTACATTCTATAGATTTTTCAAAGTTCATTTTAGATTTCTTTCATTGAAATGCAAGAGTTGGAAAATTTCAGTAGTGTTTTGTTATGGTTTACCTTCTCACACTTACATTTTCTTGATTTTTCAAAGTTCATTTTTGATTTCTTTCATTTAAATGCAAGAGTTGGAATATTTCAGTAGTGTTTTGTCGTGGTTTACCTTGTTAGAGTTACATTTTCATGATTTTTCAAAGTTCATTTTGAATTTCTTTCATTGAAATGCAAGAGTTGGAATATTTCAGTAGTGTTTTGTCGTGGTTTACATTGTCACAGTTACATTCTCTTGATTTTTCAAAGTTCATTTTGGATTTATCTCGTTGAAATGCAAGAGTTGAATTATTTCAGTAGTATTTTGTCGTGCTTTACCTTGTCACAGTTACATTCTCTTGATTTTTCAAAGTTCATTTTGGATTTTTTTTTTCGTTGAAATGCAAGAGTTGCAATATTTCAGTAGTGTTTTGTCATGGTTTACCTTGTCACAGTTACATTCTATTGATTTTTCAAAGTTCATTTTGAATTTCTTTCATTTTAATGCAAGAGTTGGATTATTTCAGTAGTGTTTTTTCGTGGTTTACCTTGTCAAAGTTACATTCTCTTGATTTTTCAAAGTTCATTTTGAGTTTCTATTGTTGAAATGCAAGAGTTGGAATATTTCAGTAGTGTTTTGTCGTGGTTTACCTTGTCGCAGTTACATTTTCTTGATTTTTCAAAGTTCATTTTGACTTTCTATCATTGAAATGCAAAAGTTGGATTATTTCAGTAGTGTTTTGTAGCGCTTTACCTTGTCACAGTTACATTTTCTTGATTTTTCAATGTTCATTTTGGTTTTCTTTCATTGAAATGCAAGAGTTGGAATATTTCAGTAGTGTTTTGTCATGGTTTACCTTGTCACAGTTACATTCCCTTGATTTTTTCAAAGTTCATTTTGGATTTCTCTATTTCAAATTCAAGAATTGGAATATTTCAGAAGCGTTTTTTGGTGGCTTACCTTGTCACAGTTAGATTCTATTGATTTTTCAAAGTTCGTTTTGAATAATTCTCATTGAAATGAAAGAGTGGGATTATTTCGGTAGTATTTTGTCGTAGTTTACCATTTCATAGTTACATTCCCTTGATTTTGCAAAGTTCATTTGGATTTCTTTCATTTAACTGCAAGAGTGGGAATATTTCAGTAGTGTTTTTTTGTGGTTTACTTTGTCACACTTCCATTCTCACGATTTTTCAAAGTTCATTTTGGTTATCTTTCATTGAAATGCAAGAGTCGGAATATTTCAGTAGTGTTTTGTCGTGGTTTACCTTGTTAAAGCTACATTCTCTTAATTTTTCAAAGTACATCTTGGATTTCTTTTGTTGAAATGCAAGAGTTGGAATATTTCAGTAGTGTTTTGTCGTGGTTTACTTCGTCACAGTTACATTCTCTTGATTTTTCAAAGTTCATTATGGATTTCTTTCGTTGAAATATGTTTTGTCGTGCTTTAACTTGACACAGTTAAATTTATTGATTTTTGTTAGGCTAGGTTAGGTTAGGTTAGATCAAGTTAGGTTAGGTTAACTTAGGTTAGGTTAGGTTAGCCGACGTACGCGCGCGTATGTAGGCTAACCTAACCTAACCTAACTTAACTGTGACATGGTAAACCATGGCAAAACGCTACTGAAATATTCCAACTATTGCATTTCAGGGAATGAAATCCAAAATGAACTTTGAAAAATCAAGAAAATGTAACTGTGAGAAGGTAAACCATGACAAAACACTACTGAAATATTCCAACTCTTGCATTTCAACGAAAGAAAACCGAAATGAACTTTCAAAAATCAAGACAATGTAACTGTGACAAGGTAAACCACAACAAAACACTAGTGAAATATTCCAACTCTTGCATTTCAACGAAAGAAATTCAAAATGAACTTTGAAAAATCATGAAAATGTAACTCTAACAAGGTAGACCATGACAAAACACTACTGAAATATTCCAACTCTTGCATTTCAATGAAAGAAATCCAAAATGAACTTTGAAAAATCAAGAGAATGTAACTGTGACAAGGCAAACCATGACAAAACACTACTGAAATATTCCAACAATTGCACTTCAATGAAAGAAAACCAAAATGAACTTTTAAAAATCAAGAAAATGTAACTGTGACAAGGTAAACCACAACAGAACACTAGTGAAATATTCCAACTCTTGCATTTCAACGAAAGAAATTCAAAATGAACTTTGAAAAATCATGAAAATGTAAGTCTAACAAGGTAAACCACGACAAAACACTACTGAAATATTCCAACTCTTGCATTTCAATAACCTAAATATTCCAAGTCTTGCATTTCAATGAAAAAAATCCAAAATGAACTTTGAAAAATCAAGAGAATGTAACTCTGACAAGGTAAACCATAGAAAAACACTAATGAAATATTCCAACTCTTGCATTTCAACGAAAAAAATCCAAAACGATCTTTGAAAGATCTGTAGAATGTAAGTGTGACAAGGTAAACCACGACAAAACACTACTAAAATATTCCAACTCTTGCATTTCAATGAAAGAAATCAAACATGAACTTTGAAAAATCAAGAGAATGTAAGTCTGACATGGTAAACAATGACAAAACACTACTGAAATATTCCAACTCTTGCATTTCAATGAAAGAAATCAAAAATGAACTTTGAAAAATCTATAGAATGTAAGTGTGACAAGGTAAACCAACAACAAAACACTACTGAAATATTCCAACTCTTGCATTTCAATGAAAGAAACTCAAAATGAACTTTGAAAAATCTATAGAATGTAAGTGTGACAAGGTAAACCACGACAAAACACTACTAAAATATCCCAACTCTTGCATTTCAATGAAAGAAATCCAAAATTAACTTTGAAAAATCATGAAAATGTAACTGTGACAAGGTAAACCACGACAAAACACTAGTGAAATAATCCCACTCTTGCATTTCAACGAAAGAAATCCAAAATGAACTTTGAAAAATCAAGAGAAAGTAAGTGTGACATGGTAAACCATGGCAAAACGCTACTGAAATATTCCAACTGTTGCATTTTAAGGAATGAAATCCAAAATAAACTTTGAAAAATCAAGATAATGTAACTGTGATAAGGTAAACCATGACAAAAAACTACTGAAATATTCCAATTCTTGCATTTCAATGAAAGAAAACCGAAATGAACTTTTAAAAACCAAGAAAATGTAACTGTGACAAGGTAAACCACGACAAAACACTAGTGAAATATTCCAACTCTTGCATTTCAATAAAAGAAATTCAAAATGAACTTTGAAAAATCAAGAGAATGTAACTCTGACAAGGTAAACCATGACAAAACACTACTGAAATATTCCAACTCTTGCAATTCAACGTGATAAATCCAAAATGAACTTTGAAAAATCAAGAGAATGTAACTGTGACAAGGTAAACCCCGACAAAACAGTACTGAAATATTCCATTTCTTGCATTTCAATGAAAGAAATCCAAAATGAACTTTGAAAAATCAAGAAAATGTAAGGTTGACAAGGTAAACCACAATAAAACACTACTGAAATATTCCAACTCTTGCATTTCAATGAAAGAAATTCAAATGAGTTTTGAAAAATCAAGAGAATGTAACTGTGACAAGGTAAACCAACAACAAAACACTACTGAAATATTCCAGCTCTTGCATTTCAACGATAGAAATCCAAAATGAACTATGAAAATCAAGAGAATGTAACTGTGATAAGGTAAACCCTACCAAAACACAACTGCAATATTCTAACTCTTGCATTTCAATGAAAGAAAGTCAAAATGAACTTTGAAAAATCAAGGGAATGTAACTGTTACATGGTAAACCACGATAAAACACTACTGAAATAATCCCATTCTTGCATTTCAACGAAAGAAATCCAAAATGAACTTTGAAAAATCAAGAGAATGTAACTGTGACAAGGTAAACCATGACAAAACACTACTGAAATAGTCCAACTCTTGCACTTCAATGAAAGAAAACCTAAATGAACTTTGAAAAATCACGAAAATGTAACTGTGACAAGGTAAACCACAACAAAACACTAGTGAAATATTCCAACTCTTGCATTTCAACAAAAGAAATTCAAAATGAACTTTGAAAAATCATGAAAATGTAACTCTAACAAGGTAAACCACGACAAAACACTACTGAAATATTCCAACTCTTGCATTTCAATAAAAGAAATTCAAAATGAACTTTGATAAATCAATAGAATGTAAGTGTGATAAGGTAAACCATAGCAAAACACTACTGAAATATTCCAACTCTTTCTTTTCAACATAAGAAATTCAAAATGAATTTTGAAAAATCAAGGGAATGTAACTGTGACAAGGTAAACCATGACAAAACACTACTGAAATATTCCAACTCTTGCATTTCAACGTGATAAATCCAAAATGAACTTTGAAAAATCAAGAGAATGTAACTGTGACATGGTAAACCACGACAAAACACTACTGAAATATTCCAACTCTTGCATTTCAATAAAAGAAATCCAAAATGAACTTTGAAAAATCAAGAAAATGTAACTGTGACAAGGTAAACCACAACAAAACACTACTGAAATAATCCAACTCTTGCATTTCAACGAAAGAAATTCAAATGAACTTTGAAAAATAAAGAGAATGTAACTGTGACAAGGTAAACCAACAACAAAACACTACTGAAATATTCCAGCTCTTGCATTTCAAAGAAAGAAATTCAAAATGAACTTTGAAAAATATTGAAAATGTAAATCTAACAAGGTAAACCACGACAAAACACTACTGAAATATTCCAACTCTTGCATTTCAATGAAAGAAACTCAAAATGAACTTTGAAAAATCAAGGGAATGTAACTGTGACATGGTAAACCACCACAAAACACTAGTGAAATAATCCCACTCTTGCATTTCACTGAAATAAATCCAAAATTAACTTATAAAAATTATGAAAATGTAACTCTGAAAAGGTAAACCACGACCAAACGAAAGTTAATTAGTCCAACTCTTTAATTTAAGTAAAAGAACTCAAAAATGAACTTTGGAAAGTCATAGAAATGTAACTTTGACAAGGTCAACAACAAACTAACACTACTGATATATTACAACTCTTCAAGTTCAATAAAATAAATCTAAAATGAACTTTGAAAAATCATGAGAATGTAATTGTGACAAGGTAAACCACGACAAAACACTACTGCAATATTCCAACTCTTGCACTTCAATGAAAGAAATTCAAAATGTACTTTGGAAAATAGAGAGAATGTAACCCTTATAAGGTAAACCACAGCAAAACACTACTTAAATATTCCAAGTCTTTTATTTCAATAAAAGAAATTCAAAATGAACTTTCATAAATCAAAAAAGTATAACTGTGATAAGGAAAACCAGAACAAAACACTACTGAAATATTCCCACTCTTGTATTTCAAATAAAGAAATTCAAAATGAACTTTGAAAAATCAAGAAAATGTAACTGTGACAAGGTAAACCACAACCAAACAATAGTGAAATATTCCAACTCTTGCTTTTCAACGAAAGAAATACAAAATGAACTTTGAAAAATCATGAAAATGTAACTCTAACAATGTAAACCAAGACAAAACACTACTGAAATATTCCAACTCTTGCATTTCAATAAAAGAAATTCAAAATGAACTTTGAAAAATCAAGAGAATGTAACTGTGACAAGGTAAACCACAACAAAACACTACTGAAATATTCCAACTCTTGCATTTCAATGAAAGAAATTCAAAATGAACTTTGAAAAATCAAGAAAATTTAACTGTGACAATGTAAACCATGACCAAACACTACTGAAATAATTCAACTCTTGCATTTCAATGAAAGAAATTCAAAATGTACTTTGAAAAATCAAGAGAATGTAACTGTGATAAGGTAAACCACAACAAAACATTACTGAAATATTCCAACTCTTGCATTTCAATAAAAGAAATTCAAAATGAACTTTGATAAATCAAGAAAATATAACTGTGATAAGGTAAACCACAGCAAAACACTACTGAAATATTCCAACTCTTGAATTTCAATGAAAGAAATTCAAAATGAACTTTGAAAAATCAAGAAAATGTAACTGTGACAAGGTAAACCACAACCAAACAATAGTGAAATATTCCAGCTCTTGCTTTTCAACGAAAGAAATTCAAAATGAACTTTGAAAAATCAGGCCTTTGGGGTGCCAGGGGCCCTTTGGTAGGGGGAGGGGCCGGGGGAGGGGGTTGTTCTGTGTCTCAACGCACAAAAAATATTAAAAAATGGGGGAGGGAAGGGGAGTAAGGGAGGGGGGAGGAGAGGGGAGGAGGGGAGGGGAGGGGAAGGTGAGGAGGGGGGATGGAGGGAGAGGGGCCCTTTGGGGGCCAAAGGGGGAGGGGCCCTTTGGGGCCCGGGGGGGGGGGGTCTGGGTGACCCTTGAGGGCCGGGTGGCCCTTTGGGAGCCTGATGGACCTTTGAGGACCTGGGGCTTCCTTCGGGGTTGGGGTAGGGGGATTGGAACCCTTTGGGGTTGGGGTAGAGGACCTCACAACACTGTTCAAATGGAACTTGTGTATTATAACGAGCACAGAGACATTTCCCGGAAACTCATATCATTTGCCTCGAACAACAACTGGAAGGAAGTGTCATTAACTTTGCCCGGAAACAACAACAACATTGACCTTGGCATTCGCTGAGAGTGTGCCCAAAACAACAACAACAACATTGACCCCATTAACCACGTGTTCTCCCTAATGACTCTATCGCGTGTTCAAAACAACAACAACAACATTGACCCCATTAACCACGTGTTCTCCCTAATGATTCTATCGCGTGCCCAAAACAACAACAACAACATTGACCCCATTAACCATGTGTTCTCCCTAATGACTCTATCTCGTGCCCAAGACAAAAACCCTACCAGTGACCCAATGAACCACTTGGGCTCTCTTCGGACTCGCGACCAGGCCATAAACAACAACAACAATCATGATAACAGTCATCCAATAGTCTGTCCAATCACTACCTATTACGAAAATGTAACAAAGCTTCTGTTTTTCATCCGCACTGAAGCCAAACCTATGAACATCCCTTCAATCAATCAATACAAGTAAACCACAAAGAAAACAGGTATAAATGTGACAAAGTTCCTGTTTTTTCATTCTCACTGACAAAATCCATAAAACCATCAAATAAATCGACCTACACACATAACCATCCATAAACTATGTAAAAAAAAAGTTATAGGTGGCAGCAGGGTGTTCTCGTGGGGCTGGTACCCCCATCTCTACTCCAGGCACCCTGACACTCAGAGGAAGCGAATTCCATACAGAAGGGCCAAGATACGTCAAAGTAAAACCAGATCTCACACTATTTTCAATATCCTCAACCAATTATCAAATCTTATAATCACATCTTATTATATTGCCATTAATAAGGGTAATGAGAGAAAAAAAATCTTCCCTATTTCGTATGGAAAAAAGCATATTTGCATAACAAGTTGCAGCACAAGCAAATGTTGTTTAAAAAATTACAAATATAAAAATAGCGAGGCTAAGACTCAAGATGTAGACATTATCGTATACAGAAGGGTGGTGTCACTTTCCTTCGAAACGCCATCCCAGACGTTCAAGTGTCGCATATAGTTTGCTTTATTACAACAATTGACCAATTGAGTAGAGGAGGGGGTGCCAGTCGTGACGGGGCATCATATATGGGCATAGAACCACGTGGTTTATGGTTTTGTCAGTGAGAATTTGAAAAAACAGGAACTTTGTCACATTTATGTCTGTTTTTATGGTTTTTGTCAGTGAGAATTTGAAAAAACAGGAACTTTGTCACATTTTTGTATGTTTTTATGGACTTTGTCAGTGAGAATTTGAAAAAACAGGAACTTTGTCACATTTATGTCTTTTTTTATGGACTTTGTCAGTGAGAATTTGAAAAACAGGAATTTTGTCACTTTCATAGATTATTGAGTCATTAACCGAATCGTTTCCGGGCAAAGTTAATGACATTTCCTTCTTGTTGTTGTTCGAGGCAAAGTTAATGACACTTCCTTCCTGTTGTTGTTCGAGCCAAATGTTATGAGTTTCCGGGGAACACCTGTGCTTTCAGTCATTAATCAAATTGTTTCCGGGCAAGGTTTAATTAATGTCTGACACATGACGTAAAGTTATTTAACGTATTTGGAGTTCTACGAAGAGAATGTCTCCGGGCAAAGTTTAGATCACACATGACAGATGATGTCATGATTGATTGATTGACATGAAAGGGGTATTAATTTGTTGTTTTTAAAGAGAATTGACTCCCGAGCGAATGTTTTGATCTTAGCAATGAAGAGATTGTTTCACGAAAGGGTTTCTTTGTAATTTGAAATGTGAAAGCACAGAGATGCCAAACAAGAGGAACTCGCTGAAATTACTTTTAGGGATAATTTTGGCGAAACCGTTTTAGCCATTTTATGGAATTATTTCGGCGAAACAGTTAGAGACATTATAAAAGATGATTTTAGAAAAGGTTTTAGAAGAGAATTTAATGGTAAAACTCTGTGGCCGTTATAATACACAAGTTCCATTTGAACAGTGTTGTGAGGTCCTCTACCCCAACCCCAAAGGGTTCCAATCCCCCCACGCCAACCCCGAAGGAAGCCCCGGTACTCAAAGGTCTCCCGCGCTCCCAAAGGGCCCCCAGACCCCCAAAGGCCATCCCCAGACCCCCAAAGGCCCTCCCCGTGCCCCCAAAGGCCCATCGAGCTCCCAAAAGACCACCGGGGTCCCAAAGGCCTTCACCCGGTCCCCAAATGTCCCCCAGGCTCCCAACTGGTCCCCGGACCCCCAAAGGCCCTCCCCCGGTCCCCAAAGGTCCACCGGGCTCCCAAAGGATCAAGCGGCGCTCAAGGGCCCCCCAGACCCCCAAAGGCCCGCCCCCGGCCCCCCAAAGGCCCTCCCCAGTCCGCAAAGGTCCACCGGGCTCCCAAAGGACCAATCGGTCCTCAAGGGCCTCCAGACCCACAAAGACTCTCCCCGGGATCCAAAAGGACCACCCAGCCCTTGCTTTAGTTTTAGTTAAAAGTATAGAATGTTTTAGCTTAGAGTCTTAACTTAGAGTTTTTGTTGAAGTTCTAGTTTAGTTTAATTTTAGTTAAGAGTTTGATGTTTTACCTTTGAATTTCAGCTGGAGTTTTAGTTTGGTTTAGTTTTAGTTAAGGGTTTGTAGTTTTAGCTTAGAGTCTCAGCTTAGAGTTTAAGTTAGAGTTATTGTGTAGTTTAGTTTTAGTTAAGAGTTTAGAGTTTTACCTTAGAGTCTTAGCTTAGAGTTTTAGTTAGAGTGGAAGTTTAGTTTAGTTACAGTTAAGAATTTAGAGTTTTAGCTTAGAGTCGTAGCCTAGAGTTTTACTTAAAGTTATAGTTTGACTAAGTTTTAGTTAAGAGTTTTGAGTTTTAGCTTAGAGTCTAAGCTTAGAGTTTTTTTTGTTAGAGTTCTAGTTTAGTTTAATTTTAGTTAAGAGTTTGATGTTTTAACTTTGAGTTTCAGTTAGAGTTCTAGTTTAGTTTAGTTTTAGTTAAGAGTTTAGAGTTTTTAGCTTAGAGTAATAGATTATAGTTTTTTTTGTAGTTCTTGTTTAGTTTATTTTTATTTAATAGTTTATAGTTTTAGCTTAGAGTCTTAGCTTAGAGTTTTTGTTAGAGTTCTAGTTTAGTTTAATTTTAGTTAAGAGTTTGATGTCTTACCTTTGAGTTTCAGTTAGAGTTCTAGTTTAGTTTAGTTTTAGTTAAGAGTTAGAGTTTTTAGCTTAGAGTCTTATGTTAGATTTTTTATCGAAGTTCTATTTGAGTTTAGTTTTAGTTAAGATTTTGGTAATATAAATTAGAGCCTTAGCTTAGAGTTTTTGTTATAGTTATAGCCTAGTTTAATTTAATTTTAGAGTTTAGGGTTTTGGATCAGTACTAGATTATGGTTTTTTTGTTAGATTTCTAGTTTAGTTTAATTTTAGTTAAGAATTTGATTTTTTTACCTTTGAGTTTCAGCTAGAGTTTTAGTTTAGTTTTAGTTAAGAGTTTTGAGTTTTAGCTTAGAGTCTTAGCTTAGAGTTTTAATTTTGTTAGAGTTCTAGTTTAGTTTTAGTTAAGATTTTAGAATTTTAGCTTAGAGTTTTTTTGTTAGAGTTCTAGTTTAGTTTAATTTTAGCTAAGAGTTTGATTTTTTATCTCTGAGTTTCAGTTAGAGTTCTAGTTTAGTTTTAGTTAAGAGTTTGGTGTTTTACCTTAATTTCTTAGCTTAGAGTTTTTAGTTAGAGTTCTAGTTTAGTTTAGTTTTGGTTAAGAGTTTAGAATTTTAGCTTAGAGTCTTAGCTTAGAGTTTTTTTTTAGAGTTCTAGTTTATTTAGTTTTAGTTAAGAGTTTAGAGTTTTTGTTCAAGTTTTAGTTTTAGTTAATAGTTTAGAGTTTTAGCTTAGAGTCTTAGCCTAGAGTTTTTGTTAGAGTTAAAGTTTAGTTTATTAATAGTTAAGAGTTTAGGGTTTTAGCATAGAGTCTTAGCTTAGAGTGTTAGTAAGAGTTCTAGTTTAGTTTACATGTAGTTAAGAGTTTACAGTTTTATCTTAGAGACCTAGCATAGAGTTTTAGTTTAGTTTAGTTTTAGTTAAGAGTTTAGAGTTTTTAGCTTAGAGTCTTAGTTTAAAGTTTTTGCTAGAGTTCTATTTTAGTTTAGTTTTAGTTAAGAGTTTGGTGTTTTACCTTAGAGTCTTAACTTAGAGTTTTAGTTTAGAGTTCTAGGTTAGTTTTAGTTAATAGTTTAGAATTTTAGATTAGAGTCTTAGCTTAGATTTTTATGTTATAGTTTTAGTTTATTTTAGTTCTATTTAATAGCTTAGAGTTTTTAGCTGAGAGTCTTAGCTTAGAGTTTTTGTTGAAGTTCTAGTTTAGTTTAGTTTTAGTTAATAGTTTAGAGTTTTAGCTTAGAGTCTTAGCTTAGAGTTTTTGTTAGAGTTGAAGTTTAGTTTAGTAATAGATAAGAGTTTAGAGTTTTAGCATAGAGTCTTAGCTTAGAGTTTTTGTTAGAGTTCTAGTTTAGTTTACATTTAGTTAAGAGTTTGGAGTTTTACCTTAGAGACCTAGCTTAGAGTTTTAGTTTAGTTTAGTTTTAGTTAAAAGTTTAGATTTTTTTAGCTTAGAGTCTTAGTTTAGAGTTTTTGTTAGAGTTCTAGTTTAGTTTAGTTTTAGTTAAGAGTTTGGTCTTTTACCTTAGAGTTTTTGTTGAAGTTCTAGTTTAATTTAGTTTTAGATAAGAGTTTATAATTTTAGCTTAGAGTCTTAGCTTAGATTTTTTTGTTAGAGTTCTTGTTTATTTTAGTTTTAGTTAAGAGTTTAGAGTTTTTAGCTGAGAGTCATAGCCTAGAGTTTTTGTCTATGTTCTAGCTTAGTTAAGTTTTAGTTAAGAGTTTAGAGTTTTAGCTTAGAGTCTTAGCTTAGAGTTTTTGTTAGAGTTGAAGTTTACTTTAGTTATAGTTAAGAGTTTAGAGTTTTAGCTTAGAGTCATAGCTTGGAGTTTTTGTTAGAGTTCTAGTTTAGTTTAGATTTAGTTAAGAATTTTGAGTTTTACCATAGGGACTTAGCGTAGAGTCTTAGTTTAGTTTAGTTTCAGTTAAGAGTTTAGAGTTTTTTAGCTTAGAGTCTTAGCTTAGAGTTTTTGTTAGAGTTCTTGTTTAGTTTAGTTTTAGTTAAGAGTTTGGTGTTTTAACTTAGAGTCATAGCTTAGAGTTTTAGTTAGAGTTCAAGTTTAGTAATAGTTAAGAGTTTAGAATTTTAGCTTAGAGTCTTAGCTTAGAGTTTTTGTTAGAGTTCTAGTTTAGTTTAGTTATAGTTAAGAGTTTGGTGTTTTACCATAGAGACTTAGCTTAGAGTTTTAGTTTAGTTTAGTTTTGGTTAAGATTTTAGAGATTTAGCTTAAAGTCTTAGCAGAGAGTTTTTGTTAGAGTTCTAGTTTAGTTTAGTTTTAGTTAAGAGTTTAGAGTTTTAGCCTAGAGTCTTATCTCAGAGTTTTTGTTAGAGTTCTAGTTTAGTTTAGTTTTAGTTAAGAGTTTAGTGTTTTTAGCTTAGAGTCTTAGTTTAAAGTTTTTTGTTGAAGTTATAGTTTATTTTAGAGTTTTAGCTTAGACTTAGAGTTTTAATTAGAGTTATAGTTTAGTTTAGTTTTAGTTAAGAGTTTATAGTTTTATCTTATAGTCTTAGATTAGTGTTTTTGTTAGAGTTCTAGTTTAGTTTAGTTTTAGTTAAGAGTTTAGAGTTTTATCTTAGAGTCTTAGCTTAGAGTTTTTGTTATAGTTCTAGTTTAGTTTAGTTATAGTTAAGAGTTTGGTGTTTTACCCTAGAGACTTAGCTTAGAGTTTTAGGCTAGTTTAGTTTTACTTAAGAGTTTAGAGTTTTAGCTTAGGATCTCAGCTTAGAGTTTTTACTAGAGTTCTAGTTTAGTTTAGCTTTAGTTAAGAGTTTAGCGTTTTTAGCTTAAAGTCCTTATTTAGAGCTTTTGTTGAAGTTTTAGTCTAGTTTAGCTTTAGTTTAGAGTTTTTTCATCTACTTAGAAATTTAATTAGAGTTCTAGTTTAGTTAGCTGATTGTTTATAGTTTTATATTAAACTCATATCTTAGAGCTTTTGTCATAGTTATAGTTTCGTTTATTTTTATTTAATAGTTTATATTTTTAAAATATATTCTTATCTTAGAGTTTTATTTAGAGTTGAATTTTAGTTTATTTAATTTTAAGAATTTAGAGTTTTAGCTTAGAGTCATAGCTTAGAGTTTTACTTTAAGTTATAGTTTGGTTAAGTTTTAGTTAAGAGTTTCGATTTTTAGCTTAGTCTTAGCTTAGAGTTTTTGCTAGAGTTCTAGTTTACTTTAGTTTTAGTTAAGAGTTTAGTGTTTTACCTTAGAGTCATAGCTTAGAGTTTTTGTTAGAGTTCTAGTTTAGTTTAATTTTAGTTAAAAATTTGATATTTTACCTTTGAGTTTCAGTTAGAGTTCTAGTTTAGTTTACTTATAGTTAAGAGTTTAGCGTTTTACCTTGGAGTCTTAGCTTAGAGTTTTAGTTAGAGTTCTAGTTTTGTTTAGTTTTAGTTAAGAGTTTAGAATTTTAGCTTAGAGTGTTAGCTCAGAGTTTTTGTTACAGTCCTAGTTTATTTTAGTTTTAGTTAATAGTTTAGAGTTTTACATTTGAGTTTCAGTTAGATTTCTAGTTTATTTTATTTTTAGTTAAGAGTTTATAGTTTTTAGCTTAGAGTCTTAGCTTATAGTTTTTGTTGAAGTTCTAGTTTAGTTTAGTTTTAGTTAATAGCTTAGAGTTTTTGTTATAGTTCTAGTTTATTTTAATTTTAGTTAAGATTTTAGAGTTTTAGCTTAGAGTTTTTTTGTTAGAGTTTTAATTTAGTTTAATTTTAGTTAAGGGTTTAATTTTTTTAACACTGAGTTTAAATTAGAGTTATAATTTAGTTTTATTTAATAGTTTTGTGTTTAACCTTAGAGTCTTAGCTTAGAGTTTTTTTGTTAGGGTTATAGTTTAGTTTAATTTTAGTTAAGAGTTTGATTTTTTACCTCTGAGTTTCAGTTAGAGTTCTAGTTTAGTTTTAGTTAAGAGTTTGGTGCTTTACCGTAGGGTCTTAGCTTAGAGTTTTTAGTTAGAGTTCTAGTTTAGTTTAGTTTTGGTTAGAAATTTAGAATTTCAGCTTAGAGTCTTAGCATAGGGTTTTTTTTTTAGAGTTATATTTTAGTTTATTTTTATTTAAGATTTTATTTTTTAACATAGAGTATTATATTATATTTTTTTTTTAATTTTTAGTTTATTTTAGTTTTAGTTAATAGTTTAGAGTTTTAGCTTAGAGTCTTAGCTTAGAGTTTTTGTTAGAGTTGAAGTTTAGTTTAGTAATAGTTAAGAGTTTGGTGTTCTACCGTAGACTCATAGCTTAGAGTTTTAGTTAGAGTTCTAGTTTAGTTTAGTTTTAGTTGAGAGTTTAGAATTTTAGCTTAGACTCTTAGCTTAGAGGTTTTGTTAGATTTCTAGTTTAGTTTAGTTTTAGTCAAGAGTTTAGAGTTTTTAGCTTAGATTCATAGCTTAGAGTTTTTGTTGAAGCTATAGTTTAGTTTAGTTTTAGTTAAGAGTTTATAGTTTTAGCTTAGAGTCTTAGCTTAGAGTTTTTGTTAGAGTTTTAGTTTAGTTTAGTTTTAGTTAAGAGTTTAGAGTTTTATATTAGAGTATTAGCTTAGAGTTATATTTAGAGTTGAAGTTTATTTTAGTTATAGTTAAGAATTTAGAGTTTTTAGCTTAGAGTCGTACTTTAGAGTTTTTGTTATAGTTCTAGTTTAGTTTAGTTAAGAGTTTAGAGTTCTATCACAGAGTCATAGGTTAGAGTTTTTGTTGAAGTTGAAGTTTAGTTTACTCATAGTTAAGAATTTAGAGTTTTCATCTTAGAGTCACAGCTTAGAGTTTTTGAAGTTCTAGTTTAGTTTAGTTAAGAGTTTAGAGTTCCACTTAGAGTCTTAGCTTAGAGTTTTACTTAGAGTTGAAGTTTAGTTTACTTATAGTTAAGGGTTTAGAGTTTTAGCTTGGAGTCTTAGCTTAGAGTTTTAGTTAGAGTTCTAGCTTAGTTTAGTTTTAGTTAAGAGTTTAGAGTTTTAACTTAAAGTATTATATTATTGTTTTATTTAGAGTTATAGTTTAGTTTAGTTCTAGTTAAGATTTTTGAGTTTCACCTTAAATTCTTAGATTATAGTTTTAGTTAGGGTTGAAGTTTCGTTTACTTTAGTTATAGTTAAGAGTTTATAGTTTTAGCTTAGAGTCTTAGCTTAGAGTTTTAGTTAGAGTTATTGTTTAGTTTAGTTTTAGTTAAGAGTTATAGTTTTAGCTTGGAGTCTTAGCTTAGAGTTTTAGTTAGAGTTGAAGTTTAGTCCAAACTAGCATAACCACAAAATTACACAATATTGCATAGAAATACCAAAACCATAGGTTAGGTTAGGTCAGGTTAGAAGTTTGATTTCTCCACGTTTAAGTTAGGTTAGATTAGATTAAATTATCATGAGCGCTCATGATAAGCTAACCTAATCTAACCTAACTTAAACGTGGAGAAACCAAACTTCTAACCTGAACTGACCTAACCTATGCTTTTGGTATTTCTATGCAATATTGTGTAATTTTGTGGTTATTCTAGTTTGGACTAAACTTCAACTCTAACTAAATCTCTAAGCTAAGATTCTATGCTAAAGCTATAAATCTTAACTAAAACTAAACTAAACAATAACTCTAACTAAAACGATATGCTAAGACTCTAAGATAAAACTATAAACTCTTAACTATAACTAAACTAAACGAAACTTCAACCCTAACTAAAACTCTAATCTAAGAATTTAAGGTAAAACTCAAAACTCTTAACTAAAACTAAACTAAACTAGAACTCTAAATAGAACAATAAGCTAAGACTTTAAGGTAAAACTCTAAACTCTTAACTAAAACTAAACTAAGCTATAAATCTAACTAAAACTCTAAGATAAGACTCCAATATAAAAATATAAACCCTTAACTATAATTAAAATAAACTTCAACTCTAATTAAAAATCTAAGCTAAGAATCTAAGGTGGAACTCTAAACTCTTAACTAAACTAAACTAGAACTTCAAAATCTCTAAGCTATGACTCTAAGATAAAAACTCTAAATTCTTAACTATGAGTAAACTAAACTTCAACTTCAACAAAAACTCTAACCTATGACTGTGATAAAACTCTAAACTCTTAACTAAACTAAACTAGAACTATAACAAAAACTAAACTACGACTCTAAGATAAAAACTCTAAATTCTTAACTATAACTAAACTAAACTTCAACTCTAACTATAACTCTAAGCTAATACTCTAAGATAAAACTCTAAACTCTTAAAAAAAAATAAACTAAACTAAAACTCTAACAAAAACTCTAAGCTAAGAATCTAAGCTAAAACTATAAACTCTTAACTAAAACTAAACTAAACTATAGCTTCAACAAAAAACTCTAAGCTATGAATCTAAGCTAAAAACTCTAAACTCTTGACTAAAACTAAACTAAACTAGAAATCTAACAAAAACTCTAAGCTAAGAATCTAAGCTAAAAATCTAAACTCTCAACTAAAACTAAACTAGGAATCTAACAAAGAATACAGTATATGACTCTACTTTCAAACCAATAAATAGTAAATATTGTTAAACTACCTTTCAAATCAAACAAAAACTCTAAGCTAAGAATCTTGTCTGTGACACTAAAATTATAACAAAAACTAACCAAAACTAGAAATCCAACAAAAACTATAAGCTAAGACTCTATTATAAAAACTAAACTCTTAACTAAAACTAAAATAAACTAGAACTCTAAAAAACCTCTAAGCTATGACTCTAAGCTGAAATTCTAAATTCTTAACCAAAACTAAAGTAAACTAGAACTCTAACTAAAATCTCTAAGCTAAGACTCTAAGGTAAAACACCAAACTCTTAACTAAAACTAAACTAGAACTCTAACTGAAACTCAGAGGTAAAAAATCAAACTCTTAACTAAAATTAAACTAAACTAGAACCCTAACAAAAAAACTCTAAGCTAAGACTCTAATTTGAAATACCAAACTCTTAACTAAAAGTAAACTATAACTCTAACTTAAACTCTAGGATAAAACACAAAACTATTAACTAAAACTAAACTATAAATATAGTCGAAAACCAATGGTAAAAAAATTAAACCATTAACTAAAATTAAACTAAACTAGAACTCTAACGAAAAAACTCATAGCTAAAACTCTAAAATCTTAACTAAAATTAAAATAAACTATAACTCTAACAAACACTCTAATCTATTAACTAAAACTAAAGTAAACTAGAACTTCAACAAAACCTCTAAGCTAAGACTCTAAGCTAAAAACTATAAACTAATATCTAAAACTAAACTAAACTAGAACTCTAACTGAAACTCAAATGTAAAACTCTAAACTATTAACTAAAACTAAAATAAACTAGAACTCTAACAAAAACTCTGAGCTAAGACTCTAAGCTAAAATTCTAAACTCTTAACTAAAACTAAACAAAACTAGAACTCTAACTCAGACTCTAAGCTAAGACTCCAAGGTAAAGCGCTAAACTCTTAACTAAAAGTAAACTAAACTAGAACTCTAACTGAAACTCAAAGGTAAAATATCAAATTCTTAACTAAAATTAAACTAAACTAGAACTCTAACAAAAACTCTAAGCTAGGACTCTAAGGTAAAAATCTAAACTATTAACTAAAACTAAACTAAACTATAACTCTAGCAAAAACTCTAAGCTAAGACTCAGCTAAAACTCGAAACTCTTAACTAAAACTTAACCAAACTATAACTTAAAGTAAAACTCTAAGCTATGACTCTAAGCTAAAACTCTAAATTCTTAAAAGCAACTAAACTTCAACTCTAACTAAAACTCTAAGCTAAGACTCTATGGTAAAACTCTAAACTCTTAACTAAAACTAAACTAAACTAGAACTCTAAAAAAAAACTCTAAGCTATAACTCTAAGCTAAAACTCTAAACTCTTAGCTAACTAAACTAAACTAGAACTCTAACTAAAACTCTAAGTCTAAGCTAAAACTCTAAACTAAAGCTAAACTAAACTAAAACTTCAACAAAAACTCTAAACTAAAACTCTAAGCTAAAAACACTAAACTCTTAACTAAAACTAAACTAAACTAGAACTCTAGCAAAAACTCTAAGCTGAGATCCTAAGCTAAAACTCTAAACTCTTAATTAAAACTAAACTATACTAAAAATATAATACAGTTATATTTTTTGAACAAAAAAACTAAAGACTATAACTAAACTAAACTAGGAAAATGAATAAAACAATAATAAAATAAAATAATATAAAACTCTAAATTATTAACTATATCTAAAAAAAATTAGAAATACAATTGAAACACAAATCTATGACTCAAAGCTAAAGCTCTAAACTCTCAACTATAACTAAACTAAAATAGAACTCTAAATAAAACTCCAAGTCTAAGCTAAAACTCTAAACTAAACTAGAACTTCAACAAAAAACTTTAAACTAAGACTAAGCTTAAAACACTAAACTCTTAACTAAAACTAAACTAGAACTCCAACAAAAACTCTTTTATAAGAAACTATTATAAAACTATAAAATATTAAATAGAACTAAACTAAACTAAAACTCTAAAGAATAATCTATGATCATACTCTATTCTAAAACTATAAAATATTAAACAGAACTAAACTTTAAAAACACTATAAGCTAATTCTCAATTGTAAAATTATAATCTCATTAAGATAACTAAACTAAACTAGAACTGTAACAAACTATAGTATAACATTACGGGATCAAACTATAAAAACATAACTATTACTAAACTTTATCTCTAAATAAAACTTAAATCTAATAATATAATGTAAAACAAAAAACTACTAACTAAAACTAAACTAAAATAGAACTCTAGCAAAAACTCTAAGCTAAGACTCTAAGCTAAAAACTATACTCTATTAAATGGAACTAAACTACACTAAAACTCTACGCTAATTCTCTAAGGTAAAACTCCAAACTCTTAACTATATCTAAACTAAACTAGAACTCTAACAAAAACTCTAAGCTAAGACTCTAAGCTAAAACTCTAAACTTTTAACTAAACCTAAACTAAACTTCAACTCTAACAAAAACTCTAAGCTAAGACTCTAAGCTAAAACTCTAAACTCTTAACTAAAACTGAACTAAGCTAGAACTTCGACAAAAACTCTAAGCCATGACTCTCAGCTAAAAACTCTAAACTCTTAACTAAAACTAAAATAAACTAGAACTCTAACAAAAAACTCTCAGCTAAGACTCTAAGCTAAAATTATAAACTCTTATCTGAAACTGAACTAAACTATAACTTCAACAAAAAATCTAAGGTAAAAGAACAATCTCTTAATTAAAACTAAACTAAACTAGAACTCTAACAAAAATTCTAAACTAAGACTCTAAGATAAAAAACTCTAAACTCTTAACTAAAACTAAACTAAACTAAAATTCTAAGCTATGTCTATATGGTAAAACTCCAAAATCTTAACTATATGTAAACTAAACTAGAACTATAAAAAAAACTTAAAGATAAGACTCTAAGCTAAAACTCTAAACTCTTATCTATTACTAAACTAAATTTAAATTCTAACAAAAACTCTAAGCTAAGACTCTAAGCTAAAACTCTAAACTATTAACTAAAACTAAACTAAACTAGAACTTCAACAAAAACTCTAAGCTATGACTCTCAGATAAAAACTCTAAGCTCTTAACTAAAACTAAAATAAATTAGAACTCTAACATAAAAATCCAAGCTAAGAGTCTAATATAAAATTCTAAACTCTTAACTAAAACTAAACTAGAACTCTAAGCTAAGACTCTAAGATAAGACTCTTAGGTAAAACACAAAACTATTAAATAAAACTAAAATAAACTAGAAATCTAAGAAAAACTCTAAACTAAGACTCTAAGCTAAAAACTATAAACTCTTAACTAAAACTAAACTAAACTAAAACTCTATGCTAGGTCTCTAAGATAAAACTACAAACTCTTAACTAAACGTAAAATAAACTAGAGCTCTGACAAAAACTCTAAGCTAAGACTCTGTGCTAAAACCCTAAATTCTTAACTATTAATAAACTAAACTTCAACTCTAACAAAAACTCTAGGCTAAGACTCTAAGCTAAGACTCTAAACTATTAACTAAAACTAAAATAAACTAAAACTTCAACAAAAACTCTAAACTCTTAACTAAAACTAAATAAACTAGAGCTCTAACTAAAAACTCTAAGCTAAGACATTAAGGTAAAACACCAAACTTTTAACTAAAACTAAACTAGAACTCTAACTGAAACTCAGAGGTACAAAATCAAACTCTTAGCTAAAATTAAACTAAACTAGAACTCTAACAAAAAAACTCTAAGCTAAAGACTCTAAGCTAAAATTCTAAACTCTTAACCAAAACTAAACTAAACTAGAGCTCTAACTAAAAACTCTAAGCTAAGACATTAAGGTAAAACACCAAACTCTTAACTAAAACTAAACTAGAACTCTAACTGAAACTCAGAGGTAAAAAATCAAACTCTTAGCTAAAATTAAACTAAACTAGAACTCTAACAAAAAAACTCTAAGCTAAAATTCTAAAATCTTAACTAAAACTAAACTAAACTAGAACTCAAATTAAAACTCTAAGCTAAGACTCTAAGTTAAAACACCAAACTCTTAAATAAAAATAAACTAAAACTCTAACTTAAACTCAAAGGTAAAAAAATCAAACTCTTAACTAAAATTAAACTAAACTAGAACTCTAACAAAAAAAACTATAAGCTAAGACTAAGCTAAAACTCTAAACTCTAAAATAAAATTAAACTAAACTAGAACTCTAACAAAAACTCTAAGCTAAGACTCTAAGCTAAAACTCTAAACTATTAACTAAAACTAAACTAAACTAGAACTTCAATAAAAACTCTAAGCTAAGACTCTAAGATAAAAACTCTAAACTCTTAACTAAAACTAAACTAAACTAGAACTCTAACTGAAACTCAAAGGTAAGACATCAAAATCTTAAATAAAATTAAACTAAGCTAGAACTCTAACAAAAAACTCTAAGCTAATACTCTAAGCTAAAACTCTAAACTATTAACTAAAACTAAAATAAACTAGAACTTCAACAAAAACTCTAAGCTATGACTCTAAGCTAAAAACTCTAAACTCTTAACTAAAACTAAACTAAACTAGAACTCTAACTGAAACTCAAAGGTAAAACATCAAACTCTTAACTAAAATTAAACTAAACTAGAACTCTAACAAAAAAAAACTCTAAGCTAAGACTCTAAGCTAAAACTCAAAACTCTTAACTAAAACTTAGCCTATAACTTTAAGTAAAACTCTAGGCTATGACTCTAAGCTAAAACTCTAAATTCTTAACTGTAACTAAACTAAACTTCCACTCTAACTAAAACTCTAAGCTAAGACTCTAAGTTAAAACTCTAAACTATTAACTAAAACTAAACTACACAATACTTATAAATTAAACTCTAAGATAAGGCTCTAAGCTAAAACTAAAAACTTTTAAATAAAACTAAACAAAACTAAAACTCCAGCTGAAACTCAAGGGAAAACATCAAACTCTTAACTAAAATTAAACTAAACTAGAACTTCAACAAAAACTCTAAGTTAAGACTCTAAGCTAAAACATTCTACTTTTAACTAAAACTAAAGCAAGGGCTGGGTGGTCCTTTGGGATCCCGGGGAGAGCCTTTGTGGGTCTGGAGGCCCTTGAGGACCGATTGGTCCTTTGGGAGCCCGGTGGACCTTTGGGGACTGGGGGGAGGGCCTTTGGGGGGCCCGGGGAGGGCCTTTGGGTGTGGGGGCCCTTGAGCGCCAATTGGTCCTTTGGGAGCCCGGTGGACCTTTGGGGACCGGGGGAGGGCCTTTGGGGGTCCGGGGGCCAGTTGGGAGCCTGGGGGACATTTGGGGACCGGGTGAAGGCCTTTGGGACTCCGGTGATCTTTTGGGAGCTCGACGGGCTTTTGGGGGCCCGGGGAGGGCCTTTGGGGGTCTGGGGGCCCTTTGGGAGCTTGGGGGACCTTTGAGTACCGGGGCTTCCTTCGGGGTTGGGGTCGGGGGATTGGAACCCTTTGGGGTTGGGGTAGAGGACCTCACACCACTGTTCAAATGGAACTTGTGTATTATAATGACCACAGAGTTTCACACTCAAATTTTCTTCTAAAATCTCTTCAAAAATCATATTTTAAAATGTCTCTAACTGTTTCACCGAAATAATTCCCTAAAATAATAATTTGTTCTGAAAAGATATAATAAAGCCTTAAAAAAGTATTATAATGGGGGCTCAGGAGTCTTTGGGGGCACCAAGGGCCCTTTGGAAGCCCAGAGAACCTTTGAGTACCGGGGCTTCCTTCGGGGTTGGCGTGGGGGGATTGGAACCCTTTGGGGTTGGGGTAGAGGACCTCACAACACTGTTCAAATGGAACTTGTGTATTATAACGGCCACAGAGTTTTACCATTAAATTCTCTTCTAAAACCTTTTCTAAAATCATCTTTTATAATGTCTCTAACTGTTTCGCCGAAATAATTCCATAAAATGGCTAAAACGGTTTCGCCAAAATTATCCCTAAACCTAATTTCATCGAGTTCCTCTTGTTTGGCATCTCTGTGCTTTCACATTTCAAATTACAAAGAAACCCTTTCGTGAAACAATCTCTTCATGGCTAAGATCAAAACATTCGCTCGGGAGTCAATTCTCTTTAGAAACAACAAATTAATACCCCTTTCATGTCAATCAATCAATCATGACATCATCTGTCATGTGTGATCTAAACTTTGCCCGGAGACATTCTCTTGGTAGAACTCCAAATACGTTAATTAACTTTACGTCATCTGTCAGACATTGATTAAACCTTGCCCGGAAACAATTTGATTAATGAATGCCAGCACAGGTGTTCCCCGGAAACTCATAACATTTGCCTCGAACAACAACAGGAAGGAAGTGTCATTAACTTTGCCTCGAACAACAACAAGAAGGAAATGTCATTAACTTTGCCCGGAAACGATTCGGTTAATGACTCAATAATCTGTGAAAGTGACAAAATTCCTGTTTTTCAAATTCTCACTGACAAAGTCCATAAAAACAGACATAAATGTGACAAAGTTCCTGTTTTTTCAAATTCTCACTGACAAAGTCCATAAAAACAGACAAAAATGTGACAAAGTTCCTGTTTTTTCAAATTCTCACTGAAAAAAACCATAAAAACAGACATAAATGTGACAAAGTTCCTGTTTTTTCAAATTCTCACTGACAAAACCATAAACCACGTGGTTCTATGCCCATATATGGTGCCCCGTCACGACTGGCACCCCCTCCTCTACTCAATTGGTGGCTGTGAATGTTTTAATCACTTTTTTAAACAATAGAAAGTGTTTGCAACGAAAATGTATTGTTTCCAATAAAACAACACTCATAGTACAAGCAACACTTGAACGACACAACCACAGTTTATGTAATCACTATTATATATACTGTGGGCACAACTGAGTAGGCCTTCTCTCGTTCAGATATTTTTTGCTTATTTTGATTATTAACATCACTGCGGACTTGTCTTTATTGTCAAGTAAAGGTCTAGGAGGGACAGTTAGCCCATGTCCCATAATAAATTACCCTATGGTGAACATGATAAAATGGTGGCCTCCCCTGACTCAGGGTAATTTTGCATATTTAAATTTTTAACGTCGTTTTTGTGCTTTCATTTTAAATATTATTTCTATTGTATTTAGCAAATAATTAGTGCTGACATTAATAGCTAGATAATGATAAATATAGTAATAGATACAATATCAATATATCCAAATATCAAGGTGAGAAATGCAGAGTTAGATACATTATTGAAGCCTAGAGAGGGGAGCGTGGGCCTTTCTTCGGGCTTTTCTTGCATTTAAAAAAAATATTAAGTTAGACAAATAACTAGTGCTAACTTTGATAGCTACAACATAATGAAGATATAAGTAGATACAATATTATATAGTTAATATCGCATTCAGGATTGCAGTTAGGGACATCCTTGAAGCTTAGACAGCCACTTCTTCGGGCCTTTACTTGCATTTTTAAAATATATTGAATTAAGCAAATAATTAGCGTTAACATTAAAAGCTGTGGAATAATGAAGACAATAATAGATACGATATCATATATCCATTACTATATAAACATCATATAGTATTGGTTATTGGGAAGTATACAGAAGTTTTCAGGGGGGATTTTTTATGGTAGTCGGGAGGGGGCGGCTATGTGGGTGGATCTTTTCATGGAGGAAATTTTAATGAGAGAAGGGAAATTGCTATGAAGGGGGCATCGGATATCCCAGCATTATTTAAAAAACGATCAGAAATTAAATGAAAAAAAACATTTTTCTCAAATTAAAGTAAGGAGCAACTTCAAAACTTAAAACGAACAGAACTTATTACGTATATGATTAGGTTCGCCCCCTAGTAATAAGTTTGCTCTTTACGCTAAAGTTTGTTTTTGCACTCTCATCATGGTTATTTATTCTAAATAAGGGCCTTTGTGATTAAGAGGTCATTCTTAAGGAATTCGAACAAAATTTAAACTTTAGCGTAAAGAGCGAGGTATTAACTAGGGGTGAATCTCTTAATATACGAAATAAAAATATAGGAATATAGAAGTTCGTTACACAAGCTAATTCGTAAGTTAAATCAGATCAAAATTTTGAGAAAACCATTTAGCCAAGAAAGAGTAAAATTAATGCGCAAATTTTGCTTTAATTATTCATGTAAAGTGATGACGATTGAGTTTTGGATTTTAGCATGGATAAGGTCATCAATACCTACCATACCTTTCAAAATCAAAATATAGGCTGGATAAATCGTTAGAAGAAAAAGAAGTTTTTTTCCTACCACCTGAACAATTAAAAGAAACAAAGGTGGTCGTCAATACCTTCCATACCTTGTAAAATCAAAAAATGGGACTAGATAAATCTTTGGAAGAAAAAGAAGTTTTTTCCCACCGCCTGAACAATTCAAAGAAACAAAGGTGGTCGTCAATGCCTTCCATACCTTGTAAAATCAAAAACTTGGAGTAGATAAATCTTTGGAAGAAAAAGAAGTTTTTTCCCAACGCCTGAACAATTAAAAGAAACAAAGGTGGTCGTCAATGCCTTCCATACCTTGTAAAATCAAAAACTTGGACTAGATAAATCCTTGTAAGAAAAATAAGTTTTTTCCCACTGCCTGAACAATTGAAAGAAACAAAGGTGGTCGTCAATGCCTTCCATACCTTGTAAAATCAAAAACTTGGACTAGATAAATCTTTTGAAGAAAAAAGAAGTTTTTTCCCACCGCCTGAACAATTGAAAGAAACAAAGGTGGTCGTCAATGCCTTCCATACCTTGTAAAATCAAAAACTTGGACTAGATAAATCTTTTGAAGAAAAAGAAGTTTTTTCCCACCGCCTGAACAATTGAAAGAAACAAAGGTGGTCGTCAATGCCTTCCATACCTTTTAAAATAAAAAACTTGGAGTAGATAAATCTTTGGAAGAAAAAGAAGTTTTTTCCCAACGCTTGAACAATTGAAAGAAACAAATGTGGTAGTCAATGCCTTCCATACCTTGTAAAATCAAAAACTTGGAGTAGATAAATCTTTGGAAGAAAAAGAAGTTTTTTCCCAACGCCTGAACAATTCAAAGAAACAAAGGTGGTCGTCAATGCCTTCCATACCTTGTAAAATCAAAAACTTGGACTAGATAAATCTTTGGAAGAAAAAGAAGTATTTTCCCACCGCATGAACAATTGAAAGAAACACAGGTGGTCGCCAATGCCTTCCATACCTTGTAAAATCAAAAACTTGGAGTAGATAAATCCTTGGAAGAAAAAGAAGTTTTTTCCCAATGCCTGAACAATTAAAAGAAACAAAGGTGGTCGTCAATGCCTTCCATACCTTGTAAAATCAAAAACTTGGAGTAGATAAATCTTTGGAAGAAAAAGTAGTTTTTTCCCAACGCCTGAACAATTGAAAGAAACAAAGGTGGTCGTCAATGCCTTCCATACCTTGTAAAATCAAAAACTTGGACTAGATAAATCTTTTTAAGAAAAAGAAGTTTTTTCCCACCGCCTGAACAATTGAAAGAAACAAAGGTGGTCGTCAATGCCTTCCATACCTTGTAAAATCAAAAACTTGGACTAGATAAATCTTTGGAAGAAAAAGAAGTTTTTTCCCAACGCTTGAACAATTGAAAGAAACAAAGGTGGTCGTCAATGCCTTCCATACCTTGTAAAATCAAAAACTTGGTCTAGATAAATCTTTGTAAGAAAAAGAAGTTTTTTCCCACCGCCTGAACAATTGAAAGAAACAAAGGTGGTCGTCAATGCCTTCCATACCTTGTAAAATCAAAAACTTGGACTAGATAAATCTTTGGAAGAAAAAGAAGTTTTGTCCCACCGCCTGAACAATTAAAAGAAACAAAGGTGGTCGTCAATGCCTTCCATACCTTGTAAAATCAAAAACTTGGAGTAGATAAATCTTTGGAAGAAAAAGAAGTTTTTTCCCAACGCCTGAACAATTGAAAGAAACAAAGGTGGTCGTCAATGCCTTCCATACCTTGTAAAATCAAAAACTTGGTCTAGATAAATCTTTTGAAGAAAAAGAAGTTTTTTCCCACCGCCTGAACAATTTAAAGAAACAAAGGTGGTCGTCAATGCCTTCCATACCTTGTAAAATCAAAAACTTGGACTAGATAAATCTTTGGAAGAAAAAGAAGTTTTTTCCCACCGCCTGAACAATTTAAAGAAACAAAGGTGGTCGTCAATGCCTTCCATACCTTGTAAAATCAAAAACTTGGAGTAGATAAATATTTGGAAGAAAAAGAAGTTTTTTCCCACCGCCTGAACAATTGAAAGAAACAAAGGTGGTCGTCATAGTCAGAGCGCCAGATTCTGTATCTTGCTTATTTCAATTAGTACCCATGCCGGAAGATTCAAAAATGTTAAGGGTGGATCCCAGGGTAGTCAACTATGCTGAAAACGAATATTGTGGGGCGGGTGATCGCCGTTGGGCTGTTTCTGAGATATAGGCCAAAAACACCAAATTTGGTCTATAATGGGGTTTGACGATTCTATTTTTTTTTTTTTTTTACAGATAAGATTGGTCAAATCCAGCGTACTCTTACATCAATCGAAAGAAAAGACTTGAGGCTATACGAATTTAATTTTTGTTTGTAAAAAAAAATAAAAAAACAAACGCAGTTTTTACTGCAGTTTTAAAAAAAAATCAGATTTTTGTCAACAATTTTTTCAAGATTTTTCAAGATAAGGTTTTTTCAAGATAAAGTAATATTTTTATATTAAAAAAGAAACCCCGTTTAATTCTGAACACATTGATCTAAGAAAATAAGTTTAAATTATTGTGTCTGAGGGGTCTCCAACTTTTTAGGCGAGTGTACCCGATAATAGGAATTTTTTTAGTAACCTGCTACCTAGGGGGAAGTTTTTTTGTCATCACATGACAGCAGGTGGAATTAATCATTCCTGGACAGATAGAAATTCATTGATCCTGAAGTGATGACGTAATACTGTCAAAGTAAATGTAAACACCAGCTAATTAGTGTTTTTTAGGCAGATAAACAGTTATTTTATGGGATATGATCGGTTTATTAGAACATCGACTAGGGTGTAGTTTTCGGGTTCTTGGGTGTCAGTACCGCATAGCAAGTGATCTTGGTATCACGACGATTGAGAAAGTTCACCCACGTTACTCTGTGCCTCATTCTGGTCAAGTCATTCAGGACATTTAGTCAAGGTGGTCCGTCACACAAACTCCGTGGTGATAAAGATAACTTTGCCTAAGATAACCATGCAAATTGGTCAATGTGACAGACGGTGATTATTAGAGCGTTCACAATCATGTTTGACAATGCAAAATGGATGCGTCAGCTACATTTTATTTGAGCTCTATCCGTCCCTTCTTGGCTGGAGTCCTCTTCATGCTCATTTTATCTCAACTCAGTTTCGTGGGAAGAAATCATACAATCAGATATTTAAGGAAGAGGACCCTTGCAAAGAAGTGCCAGAATACAGCTCCAGTAAAATGTAGCTGAAGTCTGAGTTTTGGATGATCCAATAATTCATGGTTTACGTATTTTATCTTTTATCCACTCTCCTATTTTACAGACTCTGCGAAATCGTGAGGGAATATCCCACAAATTATGCAGCAGCTGCCATTTGAGCTGACACCAAGTAAAAAATCCAGATTATCAGTCAACTACAGCAAGTGTGTGATTTTTCAGGATGTGACCGAAGATTCCCTCTGCAGGGTGAAAAATGTTGCAATCCTCGAAAAAAGTGCATCACGGCTGTGCATTGATCACTCTGCCGACCTTGCAACTGAAATAGAAGACGTTGATAGTTTTTTGCAAAACAATCCTAAATGGCATCCATTATGTGGGAAGGATATGTACAGACTGGTACCCAATCAGCCAGTGAACGAACCCAATGCAAGCAGATCGTCAAGGCACCATTTTGCACCAGAATTTGAATACTGTGTCGTTTGTGGAAAAACACAGAAGAAAGTTAGCGGACAGAAAGTACCGCTGATAAAAGTTGCTAAAAATAGTAGGGCAAACAACATTTATGTAGCCACACACAGCTCAGAGAAGAGTTCCCTGATGTGTTCTTCCATTTGGACAATGGCCTTGGTTGTAGCATTGACATGGTAGCAAGTGGTGTGCAGTACCACAACGTGTGCTTACTACAGTTTATGAAAAAGGCAAGTGCCCATCCGGTGAAACAGACGTACGAGAAGTGCTTTTTGGAACTTATTAAGGAATACGAACAAGTTTTACTTAAAGGAAAGACGGTGAGACTCTGTCAACTGCGCGCTTCATTTGTTTCAATCTTGTCTAGGACACACCCAAAAATCAGAAGAAACTATCAGTCAACCCGCTTGAAAAGAAGACTTTTACAGCATTATTGAATTTCTCGGAGCGTCAGTTTCACAGCCGGGGCATTCCGATATCTTTTTTCGTCGCGAGAAAATTTCTGCAGAGAGTTTAATCGCTGCTATGAACAGCGTTTAGCGAACCGTCAAAGAGGAATTTGTGCGTGTGGGGTCCAAAGAAGATGGCAGCAGTAGTTATTCGAGCTATTTTCAAGATATCATGCCAGTGGTGACAGCCGAATACAGTGACTCCGACGCAGAGTTTGACATTAGTTTGAAACAGCGCTTGGCCTTAAAGAACACAGTTAAACCTAAACACGTTTCAGTGAATAAAGACAGCAGACCACTTTCCGACAACCAAAGCACTGGATCGCGGGCTTCATCGTGCCGGTTTAGCACTAGCAATAGTTCAATGTTTGGCAACCAGGATAGAAATACACTATTTATTGCAGCCAAGATTTTAAAGTGAGCAATCACTGATTAGAAGCTAAACGCCAAAGCAGAACACGTGCAAATAACACCCGACCAGATCTCCCAAATGATACCAAAAAAGTTCCACAACTTTCATGTTTACCTTCCTGAAGAAGAAGAACCGTGGGACAATTCAGAGGTAAAACAAGACTGTATGCCGAAGACAGAACATAGACTTGTGAACATCACCCAAGACATTTTATTTTCTGGGTTTTACGTCGAAATCCTGAAACATATTGTTTCAGGATTATTGCTTTCAGTTTATGTTTATCATAAGAATCAAAGCAGAGATATCCTTCAAGTTCTGAATAAATGTGGTTCTGGGGTATCGTAAGATACCATTCGATGATCCTAGCAACAGCCGTAGACCAAATGAGGACTTACACCACAGCAGGCTGCATCTATGTTCCTCCTGGCATAATAAAAGATGATTATTCTTTGATCCAATTCATGCATGACAACCTCGACTTTCTATGGTCCTCCCTCGATGACACATCGACTCATATTACTAGTATGGCAATGGTGCAGACTTTGGAGCTCTCAAAGGACGCCCAATCAAAAGTTGCCGAACAAAGCTGTGCTGTTGAACTGGCTAAGAAAAAAAAGGAGGACTTGCAGCTTGGCCGGCGACTTTGAAATCCAAAGAAACAACATCAGCTACAGTACACATCATTGACCTAATGTCCAAGATAAGGTCATATTGGCCTGCCAGGTTTGAAACAGTCAAATTCTTCGTGGCAAGATTGCTTCTATCGTTGCTGAATGATCTTCCAGTGGGTATTCCTGAAGTCCACATTGTCGCAGATCGGTACGACGGGCTGTTTGGGAAGCTTACGGACACCGGATAGTCGATCTCCTTGAAATCATCATGCAGATTCTGACGAGAGAAAGGGAAAACCTCCAGATATCCGCTCTTAGTACAATTGAAGGATGGGATGCCGGACTTGCAAGCTCAGCGTCTAAAAGCCAGCTCCTCGAAATTTTGTATGAAACCTGGGAGCAGATGGGTGATTAGCTTCAGAACGCTCTCAAGTTTTTTCTCTCAGGTGGGTTCAAGGAGAGATTCAAAGTGCCTCTGGTCAAGCGTGGCTGCAGTCGAACTTTACCAGATCACTGTGACTACGAGGAATGCTTGTCCTTCAGCCACGAAGAGGCTGACCAACGCCTTATGACACATGCCAAGTACTCTAGCCGTTAAAGTTGTAGCTTCGTTGTGCATGCCAACGACACAGACGTGGCAGTAGCCTATGTTCATTTTTTGAAGAGCTTCAAGCTGAGGGACTGAGCGAACTTTTCTGGAAGTTCCCGACTTACATTATCCCAGTACACGTGCTGCCGGATGAAGTCCACTTGTCCAAAGAGGAGCAGATTATGTTACCGTTCGTGCACTGTCTGTCAGGTTTTGACACAGCGAACTTTTTCTTCGGCGTCAGGAAAGCTTCTTTCTTAAGCACCGTGGCGTCTCCAACTTTTGCCTCAAAAATGGTGTCTGTGACGGAGCGGATCAAAGATGCAGAAGGGAAGCTTTCAGTCGACGTGTTTAGAGAAGTTTCCGACCTATCAAAATCCCTGGTCATTGGAATGTACGGTAAACAATCTAGATTCAATTCATTGGCTATGTAAGGGCTTACATTTGGTGCCAGAAACAAGATGCGAGAAGACTGCCACCTTCTGACGACACCTTCAAGCCATGCATACGAAGAGCCGTATTCGCTAAATGGATAATCTTGTCGTCAGTATAGGCTCGGTCGATCATTCCAGATCCACTCCTTGATGGATGGAAGATGGCTGAAGGGGGAGTAGATGCGGTCGTCTCAAACTGTAAAGAAGCATCAAGCCTGGAAGCTTACTGCAGATTCAAAAGTGGAAGATAAAGGAAAGACTGTAGCTGCTCAAAAATGAAAGGATGCTGCAGCTTATGCTCCTGCCGTGGAACAAGGAGGGCATGCAGGGAGTCTGACCTTGCCCAATCTGATTTCTTGGAAGAAGAAAATGAGGAATAGATTTGTAGTTCTATTTGATACATTTTACTTTTAATTACAACAGGTCCCTAATCAGTTACTATTACCCAATTTTACGGGCAGGTCGAGTAAGACAACTCCAGTGCACCGACTGAATCCATCTGTGAAGCAGAATTCTTTCATGTAGTAAATATCTCAGTCCCACCACTTGAACAATCAAAAGAAACAAAGGTTCGGTGATATGTCTTTCAAAATGACAACAGACAAGCCAAGGCAAAAGAAGAAGATTTTGTTCCAGCACCTGAACAACTAAAAGAAACAAAGGTGGTCGTTAATGCCTTCCATACCTTTGAAAATCAAAAACCTGGACTAGATAAATCATTGGAAGAAAAAGAAATCTTTTTCCCACCAGCTGAACAATTGAAAGAAACAAAGATTTGGCGATATATCTTTCATAATGACAAAAGACAAGCCAAAGAAAAAGTTAAAGGTCCAATAAAAAAAAAGTAATTTTGCGAAGGTACCACTTCTAACTTAAGGTCCATTTGGACGTCATGACATCCAAAAAAGGCTCAAATTACCTCCGTTTGGAAGACAAGCGCCAGTAACAATGTATATATAGAAGCCTACCGCGTGCTGAGTGCTGGGGCCCAGCGGCAAAGCCAATGAGCTCCCTGTATATATATATATACACACGTATCTATCTATCTATCTATCTATCTACATCTATATATATATATATATATATATATATATATATATATATATATATATATATATATATATATATATATATATATATATATATATATATATATATATATATATATATATATATATATATATATATATATATATATATATATATATATATATATATATATATATATATATATATATATATATATATATATATATATATATATATATATATATATATATATATATATATATATATATATATATATATATATATATATATATATATATATATATATATATATATATATATATATATATATATATATATATATATATATATATATATATATATATATATATATATATATATATATATATATATATATATATATGTGTGTGTGTGTGTATATATATATATATATATATATATATATATATATGAGGAGGGGGCAAATTCTTTTTCTCAATTTTTTCAAAATAATACAAGAAAAAGGAAAGCAAATCAAAACAATCTATTTGCAATCAAGTCTAGGTATTTAAGCCTTCATTACATAATTTTCAATCCCAACCCAAATAACATGCAAAACTTTCAGGACACGTTTATTTTAAATAACTACGTTTGAATTTTTTAACATGTGTATAATAAAGTTTCAAAGGCCAACATAGGGCCAACATACCGTATCACTTTTTCATTCTTCACTTCCATGTGGTTTTCCACTAGTGTGGGTTCTCATATGCCGAGCCAAACCGTGCTTCGAACAAAGCTTCCTTTTGCACGTTTCACATTCATATTGGTTTTCACTGTTGTGGGTTCTCATATGATCAACCAAACTTTGTCTGGAAGATAATTTCTTTTTACATGCGTCACATCTATAGGCGTTTTCCCCAGTGTGAGTTCTCGTATGCCTAGTTAAATGGTTCTTCAAAGAAAATTTCTTTTTGCACACATCACATTCATAGGGCTTTTCGCCACTGTGAATTCTCATATGCCTAGTCAAACTAGACTTCCAAAGAAATTTCTTTTCACATGTTTCACATTCATTTAGTTTTTCACCAGCGTGCGTTTTCATATGATTATATAAAGAAGATTTCCAACAAAATTTCTTTTTGCATACTTCACATTCATACAATTTCTCGCCAGTATGGGTTTTCATATGCATATTCAAGCTCTGTTTCTGTAAAAACATCCTTTTGCATACTTCACATACCGCTTTATATTTTTCGTTTTCTTTTTGATACAATAGCCTACAAGGTACGCTACAAATTTCTGATGTCGCTGCATTTGTCTGGGTTTGTTTTGTGATGTCTCTATGACTGTTTGAACATTGAGATGGACTGAATTCTTTCTCCAAGTCCTGTAGTATGTCTTCTTGTTTTGTAAAATCAGTCGCTCCACTCATTAGCTGCAAAGCTGAGTCAATGCCAAAGTTTCCATGGAGTACCTTTTCTATAGCAAAAATTGTCTCGAAATCCAGTTGTATGTCTTCTTCGCTTGTAAAATCGGTCGCTCCACTTAAAAGCTGCGAAGCTGGATCAACGCAGAAGTCTCCAAAACTTGAAGCCATATCACTGAATATACAATGCTGGCTGATTATATTCATGCCTGTTATTTTTATACTTATGTAACTACTTGCTTCTCAAAAATAGACTACTGGATCTTCCTAGACAACGTTTCTGTTTATGCTATGAATGACGTCATTGATACAGACTATGATGTGATTTTCATGACGTCATCTACAGATGTGACATGAATGCAATTTTTTATAATAGAACATGACGTCATTACACTACTGATATATATAAATATGACATCACTCGTATGCATTTTATTCCAAAACTAAGACTCTTAACGAATTTTTTCAAGCTTGTGACCTACCTACATCGTTTTTTTAGATCAGAAAATTGCAGGACGCCAATTTACCAAAATAAAATTAGCTATTTTCGAGAAAAATACACACAAATCTTTAATAAGCAAATAGTACCTGGAGCCTGGCGGCCAGGCTGTCGGGCCGTGGTACGACTACGCAGAAGGCTTGTATATATTGATTGTCATTGTCACTTGTCTTCTAACCGCAGTCTCTTCTTGATGTTGTTGCGTCAATATAGGATCGATACAACAACCCTGGGAACAGTGCAAATTCTTTCTTAAAGTTTTGATTTATTTAAATTGTTTGTAGCAAGAAATGTTAATATGCGAGTTTTAAGAAAAACAGCTATGTAGCCAATTTTATAGGCTCCCTGTGGAGCCTTTGATTTTCCTAAGGAAAGAGAAGCGAACAGAGGTGATTCATTTGGATGTTGCTACCGCAGCATAAATATTAAACAGTAGCAAAAATTTGGTTCAGAAATGGGACGCATCACAACGCGCGGAAAGGGAAGTTTTCTTTTGCTTCACAGCAATAGCTTCAATTGCTACCAGAGCATAAATAATTAAGACTTCGGAGTCTTGCAGAAAGGTGTGCAACTGATGTACTGAAAAATATTTAATGGAGATTATAGGAAATTTCACTCGACACGCGGCAGCCATATTAATTTTCGTTGTAAATAGCAACCTCCAAATAAATCAACTTTGTTTCCTTCTCTTTCTTCGGACATATGGAGGGTTCCACGGGTAACAAAACATTAAAGGGTCCCAATGACTTGTAGCAAATACTATCGACACAAAATCAAAGCCAGTAAACTAAATTTAAAATAAACTTCTTTTCCCAAACTTGGTTTAGCCAGATTATAATGTTTCAATGTTGTAGAATTTAAAACCAGCGCTTGCCAAAGTAGGAAGAGAAGTATCAATCCCTACGACATTTCCTATGGAGAACCTCCCATTCCTTTTTTTGGTATCAATCCCTACGACATTTCCTATGGAGAACCTCCCATTCCTTTTTTTGGTATCAATCCTTACAACATTGCAATACTGCGAAACTGGCTTGGACCATAGGGCATTTCCTATTACATTGCAATATCTTGACATTGACTTGGATCATAGGAGATATACGGCAAACTCCCATAGACTAGTTCTCACACCCTTTGTCTTGTAAATATATGTGTTCCTGAAAGGCAGAGCCTAGACGATATCTGACCTTTAACCTAGTACTAGGCCCATCAGCGTAGCATTCAAACTTCCCACAAAACAAAATTATATAGAAAATATGTTTTTATATTTTGCGTGAGGTGTTATTCTTAAAATTCAATAAAACCTTGTTTACCAAAAATGGTGTGGCAAATCTGGCATAAGCCCTTTTCAGGATTGTTTAAAAACGGTGTCATTTCACTTCTTGATAGATAAAGTCTATCATCCATCCGTACTTATAGATACATACCACTAGAGAGAAAAAAAATGATCCTACCGAAAAAGCTGCCATAATATTGGACATATTTCAACAAATATGTTTAGATTAAAAAGGGCAATTAGTACTCTCGCAAATACAACTGATTTAATAGTCAAAAGAGTGAAAAATATTCACAAAAAGAGAGAGAGGGAGAAAGAAGGAGAGAAAGCAAGAGAGAGAGAGGGAAGAAGAGAGAGAAAGAGAAAAAAAATACAGAGATAGAGAGGGGGAGGAGAGAGTTTCATTTGACAGTTTTATATTTAAGAAATATATTGTAAACTAAACCAACTAATTTAGAGAGGATTATATTATATAGCATACTTTCTCAGCTTACCATGCGACTACCATTAAGCAGGCTGGCACACAGGACTTTTTTTTGGGCGGGGGGGGGGGAATAAAGAAAATATTTGATAACTTGAATAAAGGGCCAAACAAATTGGGAGAAATAGGCTGGGAGACACCCCCAGCCTATTTCTCTACTACAGAGGACCAGAACTTCTGTATTAATTTTGAACTGTGAGTGGAAAAGTTGTATTAGGGTTGTTTTTGGTATATCACAAATTTTGGTTTGGTACTCGTAGCTTCGCGCTAGAATTTACTGTCTAATTAGGACCTTTTCATTCCTTTTACTGACTTAAAATTCCACACAGCTGGACCGATCAGGTATTAAAACGGAGGGGCCATTAGGCTGCTTTTTCTGATATATGAGAGTAGTCTCGCTGAAAATACTAAAGATTTGTTTTGTTTCCTTTCACAGATCAAATAGGAAACATGCATTCCGGATATTTGTTAATAACGAGATGATTTTCAAGGCTTCTCCATTTATAAGAAACCTTCCAGTTAGAATACTCATCCACGGATTTGGACAAAGCTCAAGAAAAGGGGACTTCCCTAAAAAGGTTAGAAAAAGTAAGATTTTTTATTTTATGACTCTTTATTGTCCTTGCATAACAAATTACAATGTGACTATATCTTAGGAATTCCACGCTTTTTGTGTTCAATGCACATGTTGTTGTTAACTACTTGCTTTGTATCAGAACCTTGTCCGGTCTTATGTCCACATCCGTGGACCTTGATACTTGCCAATAATGTACAGAAAATCAGTTGATGCGCAAGTGGCTGGAAAAAAACCTCTAGGTACTCAGAAAGTAAATGGCGTTTTTGATATAAGAAAAATGCCTAAATAGAACCAATATTTTTCATTTTGTTTCCTGTACGTTTGAGAGCTATTCTCCTAATGTTAACTTCAAAATATTTCGTATTTAACTTCAGACTGTTTCAAATCCGTGCAACAGCTTATTAACTGGTTCTTCGTAAGGTTATGCCCTCCAGGACTGCCATTACTTTTCTTTTGCGTTAAGGAGGGAATCGTGGAGTTAGTTCGAAATTCATTGTGTCTATTTTCTCAGCAATATTTGGGTTAGTCGTTTTGGGCCGAAAAAAGTCACCAAACTATTGGTAGAGGTGGTAATTTTTCCTTTTGGAATTTTGGAAGTTCACTTTCATAAGTTTTCACATATTCTTCGATCTCTATTCTTCAAAGTATAGAGCCCTTTCCTACTGGTTGCTAAGCATTTCTGAGGAAATGAATAAGACGGTATGAAACTAAAAAATTTTGCCTTCTCGGGTTGAAAAATTCAAGGGGGAGCTGTTGGCGGGGGGTTGGGGTCCAGCAATTTTGGAGGAACGTTGAGCATTACTGTATTTCATTTCGTGTAAAATGCTTATAGCAAGCGTAATTCTCTCTGGTAATTTCTTTATACAATATATGACTTTGTATATGACGTAATTATCCATAAATATCTCTGTTAAATGCAAGAACACTGAACTTAAAATCGACCATCTCAGAATTTCGTTCTTTGCCAATTTGGTTTCATAGGGCTAAATATTAACAGAGGAGGTGGATATTAAGGAGGTTGCACATGTTTTAAGGAAATTGGATGGTGGAACAGATCCTGGAATTGATGGAATTCCAACTCGTTTATATAAAAAGTTTTCAAGTTTATTTATGCCAATTTTTATACTGCATTTTGGTAGTATGCTTTAATCATGAATTTGGGTTTCAGGATGGAACATGTCTTTAATATTACCCTTATTTAAAAAAGGGAATCCAAGGTTGTATTGCAACTAAAGGCCTATAACTCTGGTACCATGTCTAAGTAAGATTCTAGAAAAATTGATTGATAATAGGCTAGCTAATTGGTTAAAGAAGAATCGAATAATTCGTGAGGAACAAGGTGGATTCAGGAAAGGATATAGCACAGCTGACAGGGTATTGGTACTTAAGGCGTTGATAGAAAAGTTTAGTAGAGACAAGAATAAGTTATTGGTAGCTTTCGTAGATTTTGAGATACCTTTCGATAGTTTTGATAGGATTTTGTTGTGCGTAGAATTTTAGAGGATAGGACTGTCCCGGATTTTTGTTCGACTAGTGTGTGATATGTATAGGCTAATAAGAGGAATGGTTAAGGTGGCAGGCAAAGGGTTTTCGGATTTATTTAGTTGCGAGGTAGGAGTTAAACAGGGTAGCACCTAGTCACCGAGGCTGTTTTGTTTATATATTAATGATATTGTTGAGTTTTTCGAGGAAAAATGGGTTCCAACAGTGAGTTTGGGTAATTTAGCTTTGCCTCTGTTGTTATTTGTGGATGATGCGGCGCTGATAGCTAGAAACGCCGAAGATTTGCAAATATTGTTGAACATATTAGATGTTAATTTGAAAAAAAAAATGAGATTAAATGGCCAAAAGACTGAAATTATAATTTTTGGGACAAATAAAAACAATGATAAATTTTTATTTAAGGGTATTGAGTTGAAAAAAGTACAACTTTTAAGTATTTAGAGTTTGTATTAAATAATAAAGGAAATTGGAAGGATCATGTGAAAGAAATGGTGGGTAGAGGTAAAGCGGTCTCTTCAGCAGTTTTAAGAGATTGAGCTTTAAATGAAATTAAAAATATTAAAATACATAAGTATTTATTTCAATCTAAAATTTGCCCTATTATTCATTATGGTGCGGAGCTTTGGGGATATGAGATGATCCCCCAACTAGAAATGGTTTAACTACAATATTATAAAAGATTGGTTAGGGTACATGCTAAAACTCATACACAGCCTCTTAAGGGAGATCTAAGTTTGTTTTCGCTGCATAAAGAAAGGTTACTACAAGTAGTAAAATTTTGGCTGAAAATTATCCAACTACCAGATGAGAGGCTTATGAAAGCCGCATATTTTGAATTATTGCAGGAAGGTAGAAAAGATCGTGGCTGTTCCATGTTAAAGCCCTCCTTGATAAAGCCGGACTTTCATACGCTTGGAATGAAAGTCTTGGTCCAACAGGTGATCCAGAGGAAATTTATCGGAAGCTAAAACATGTTAAGGAGGATCAAGGGATCCAACTCTGGCATGATATACAATTGCATACATATTCGAAAATCTGAAACCTTGTGCCAGTATTCTAAGATAAAAGAGTCTTTTGGACTAGAATATTATTTTAAGCTGAATTTGACACCAGAAAACTTGAGTATGTGGTTCCAGGTCCGAGCGAATGGTTTTCCCTTAAAAAGTAGATTGAAAGTATTTGAAAGAAATGCTCAGGGACCGAAATCATATTATACTTGCTCTTTATGTGGTATGGAGGAAGATAATTTGCTCCATTTTTTGACGTTGTGCCAGGGGCTTTCATATTTGAGATTGAAGTATTTAGGTGATGGGGAGGTGTTTTTTCCTGGGATCCTTAAATCTTCATCCCGGGAGACGATTATAGCAGTAACTGGATTTATAAAACAGAGTTTAAAACGATGTAAATAATGGGTTTAAGGTTTTTGTTTGTTGTTAGTAGTTATACCATCTATTTAAGTGTATGCTGGCTGTTGTCTAATATAATCATTGTAATGTTTGTGTATGGCCTAGAGGTTGAATAAATTATCTATCTATCTATCATTTCGCTTCTGTGGTAAGACATGACAGGGAGTGACAGGAGAAGCTCAAGAGGACTGAAAAGGACTTAATTTTGTGTAAATTGAGACTTTAAACTGATATCGGGAAACACCACAGCATAAATTTTAAACAGTAGCAAAAATTTGGTTCAGAAATGGGACAAATCAGATGTCCTAACTCAATGCGCTAAACTTCTGTCAGTGTGGGTGCGCTAAGATGGAGTCATGAAGAAAGGTGTGCTACTGATGTGCCCCAAAAATCTTTAATGGAGAGTATAAGGTTTTTGCTACTGTTTAATATTTATGCTTTGGGAAACACTTAAAGAGTTAGATATGTGGTGCAAAAATCCTGCATATTGAAGATTTGTGAATATCATCATGTGGTTTCTGGTAGTTGTCCTTATAGATTAGCCAGATGCTTTAAATCTCCATTTATAATACGAATTTAATGTAATACTAAGATTCAGATAGTATTAAAACTTAATGATAACATATATGATGTTACATTCTTATAATAAAATATAAAAAAGCTAATATTATAATTTTTTTATCATGATGTGAATCTGAAAACCAGAGAGATCCTGTCGTAGAGGAAAACCAAGGTACATCCTTCGGTGCACCTTTTATCATGACTTGTGGAACCTCATTCCGTCATCGCGGCAGCTGTGCTGCTCTAGTTTGATAAATTAGTATAAGATTTGAACCACAGAAGACGAATTCCCAGTATATATGTATACATTTAAAAAAACGAAACACAAAAAAAAAGCTAAAAAAAAAGATAAAAATTCAGTCAAACAATTCAGGCACCATTAGAATGATTTGCGGAACCTCATTCCGTCATCACAGCAGCTGTGCTGCTCTAGTTTGGTAAATTGGTCTAAAAGTTGAACCACATAAGACAAATTCCCAATATATATGCATATATTAAAAAAAAACACACAAAAAACTTAAAAATTTAGTCAAAGATAAAAGATAATTGTTGAAGACAAAATTGATTTTCTTTTCTTTTTTTTAAGTAAACGAATAAAACTTGCACTCGGCATTTCTATTTCAGCTTTTATGGCAGAAGAGGCAGATCCCTGTAATTTAATATATGTTGACTGGGAGAAAAGTGCCGTGGCACCACTTTACAACACGGCTGCAGCAAACACTAAAGATGTCGGTCGTGAAGTTTCAAAACTTGTGCATTTTCTCATCTCTAATGGTGCTGATCTGTCAACTGTGCACATTGTTGGATTTAGTTTGGGTGCTCACGTGGCAGGATTTGCTGCAAAGCATTTTAGGAAAAAATATGGAAAAATGCTTCCCCGTATTACTGGTAAAATTTGTTTTTATCTATATGACTCCTACCTACTAGAAAGTGGCAACCTTTGAGCTAAGAAATGACTCAGTTTTATGCCGTGTTGGCTTTGTATGTCTTTTTGCTCCGATGAGTCATTAGCTGTAGAAAGCTGTGATGAGCTGTTAGCTGTAAAAAAAACTGTGGTTAGTTATTAGCTCTAGAAAGCTACGATATATTGTTAGCTGTAGAAAGCTATGGTGTGTTTTTAGCCCAAGGAATTTGCGATGAATCGTTAGCTAGAAAGCTGCGATGAGCTGTTAGCTATAAGAAACTTTAGTTATTTGTTACCTGCAGAGTGATACGATATGTACTTAGCTGTAGAAATCTACGGTTTGCTATTATCTGTAGAAAGTAAAGATGTGTCGTTAGCTGTGGAAAGCTGTAATGAGTTGTCAGCTGTAGAAAGCTGCGATGAGCCGTTAGCTGTAGAAAACTCTAGTTAGCTATTATCTGTATAAGGCTAAGATAAGCCGTTAGGTTTTGAAATCTACGATGTGTCGATAGGTGTAGAAAGCTGCAATGAGTCATTAGATTTGGAAGGCTATAGTTAGCTTTTAGCTGTAAGAAACTGCGATGAGTCGTTAGCTACTTATAGCATCAAGGAGTCATAAAAGCATCAAGACGAGAATATGAAAGGAATCGGGTAAGAGATTCACGCTTTTGCTAGAACGTTGACAAAGTTAAGCTTCGTCTTGATTGAAATCATTCACCCTTCCTTCAGCAGGGCTGGCTTTAACTGGACAGCCAATAATAGCCGTCAGAATATTAAAAGGATGTCCAGTTATATTCACTATCCAATCAAAACCTCTGGTTCCAAAATAATCTGCCCACAAAAAATAGGGCTAAAAATCCTTATGCCTTCCCAAGGCTAGAACATACCTTGCACTTTACTGAAAAAATTTAATCTTTCCTTTTTAAAACTTTTGTAAATCAAATCAGTCGTACGATACTTATACGACTCCTTCCTTGTGTGGAGTGGCAGCCTTTATACAGACAAAGGGGCATGGCTTTGTTCTGGCTTTGTTGGGTTTCGATACCTTTTTGCCGCAATGAGTCGCTATCTATGGCCTCCTAAATTAGAAGCAATTCTGCAAGCCTATACACAAAGGGATCTTCCAGTTCAACTAGTCTTAGTTTAGCGTGTCTATTTTTTCATGGGTTTTTCAGTTGTTTTCTCTGTTATCTGAAATCCATCTCTCAAATGGTAGTACCAGAAGACCTAAAGATCTTTATTTTCAACTCCTGGGCATTCTTCTTGACGAAAACTTGTATTTTAAACTTCGCATCGGCAAAATTAAAATGAAGATATGCAAGAGCCTTGGCATTTTGCAGAAAGTTTAAGCATACTTTTCCTAGATTAAGTTTAAAACTCTATTTTCACTGCTTAATACAGTCTTGTGTGTCTTACTTTTCAATGCGGATCTCCGTTTCGTAGCCCTTCATCCAGGCCTTCCTGTGCTTTCACACACCTTTCCTGCACGCACACCCATCGTGCATAACGCTACATAACGCAGCGCAAGAATAGAACCAAGCTCTATTCTCGTGTCTCGTTAGAGTTTAAAAATCAAGGTTTTTTTAGTAGACTTTCCTAAATAAAGTTTTTGAAAGTAACATTTGCAAACTTAATGCAAGATCGAATTGGGCTCTGATTGCCCAATTCACCCAATTGCCCAAATCACTGATTTCCGCAATAAAAGCTGTACCGTTAACGTATGGGGGCTAATCTGTGATGTCAACAAGGAACTTGGCACAAGTATGACTGATAAGATCAATTCCAAAGTTACTTAATTACTAGTCTTAACTTTACTCTTTACTGCAGTTTGAATGCTCAAAGTTTTTTTTTTTCACTGAACTATTCAGAACACCAAATACTTTCCTCTATTATGTTCATCATCTAACCAACGCTAGGCTATCTCTTTGTTTAGTTAAATAAAAAGAAAGTATCTGACTGTCAGGAGCAAAATAAAACTTAAAATTAGCAGAAATTATTCCATATATGAGAAGCACTGTCCCCTCCTCAACCCCTCGTAAATTAAAACCCTCTGGTAATTTCTTATAGTGGTATAGAGATGTTTATATATTTATATATATATATATATGTTTTATATTTACGTAAAGACTCACAGAAATATGGGCGTGAAAATCTGCTTTTTGAGACATCAGGCTTTCCTCCAAAATAGCCAATGCCAAATTATACCTTAATGTACAGAATTTTACCTACCATAATCTAAATCAACTCGTTTAAATCAAGTTGTTTTGATTTACTTCCCATAATGTATTCAACTAAAATTTTGAGATAGTCATTTTGTTAATAAATAGTTCAAAGATCAGATAACAAATTTCCAGGATCGACCCAACCCCCAAAGTCTGGTGGCAAGTATCGAAAGTTACACCTGGAGGGATGTAAGGTTTTATGTAAGAATGGTCGTGTAAACCTTAAAGGGGCTTTCTATAAACTATGACTCTCCGTGACTCTTCAGGAACGGGTAAATCAGCACATGGCCTTACTGTCTTTGAGACTGGGAAGCTTAGTACATAGGTTCTCGATAATATTAAATCTCAGAGTTTCGGCCAAAGTTCGGCCGATTTTGGACAAAATTGTAGTTTAGCTCTATAAAGTTGAATAACACCTCTTTGCTGTGGCGCAATCTTTTTGGTCACTTAAAAAGAGCACTAGAACTTATGATTTCCCATGGAATGAGCCGCTTCTGGATTTACTAGTTCTATTGGTTCAATACGATCACCCTTGGGGAACAAACAGCAAACAAACAAATAAGCACGAATCTATGATCATGCTTCTAAAAAAAACCGTAAAATTCCACCTTTGTGTACATGGGAGCTTGAAGCCTGTACAATAGGGCTTTCTAATAATTAAATGCATTGTATGCATATATTTAAACACGTCGAAAGATTGTATGCAAAGTGGAAAACAAATTTTATTTTTTTAACAACTATACAAAACTGTAAAACAGCGGAGTAACAAAAAAAATTAAATGAAAAAAGCAAATAAAAGACAACAAAAGAATGGGATTAATCAAAAAGAATTAAATTAATGTGAGCATAAATATTTAGAGCATCTTTTGAATTATAACAAAAATTACAAGGGGGTTTGCAAAGAAGAAGATTGCAAAGAAGGTTTCAAGAGAAAAATAAAAACAAACCGATTGGCAGCCTGAATTGACCTCTGGCAAGTTTTTTAAACGCAAACACCAAGACAAATCCCGTTCGATTTGTTTTGTACTGTTTCCTTTTATTTAAATAATTATTATTACTGGTATTATATGTATTATTATGCATTATGGATAATTATCAATTATTCTTATTATTTTCATAGTGAAATTCTTAAAAAGTTTCTCATAGTGAATATATATATATATATATATATATATATATATATATATATATATATATATATATATATATATATATATATATATATATATATATATATATATATATATATATATATATATATATATATATATATATATATATATATATATATATATATATATATGTATGTATATATATATAATGATAATAATACTATATTATTATAAAAAATAATAATCTTATTACTGGTATAATATGTATTATTATATATTATGGATAATTATAAATTATTATATTATTTTCATAGTGAAATTGCTGCAACTACAAAAAATAATTATTTTATTTTATTATCAAATATTTAGTGAGCGCATGACAAAATTATATTTTCAATATAGGACTAGATCCTGCATTACCGTCATTTTACGAAAAAGGAGCCTCGAATAGACTCGACTATACTGATGCCGACTTTGTCGACGTCATTCACACAAACGGAAAATCAAGCTCAAGATTTGTTGGTGTTGGAATTCATAACTCTATCGGCCATGCTGACTTCTTTGTCAATGGAGGAGATGGACAAACAGGATGCCGAGGGCTTTTGGATGTTCTTAGTGGGTACTCTTTCTTGTTTTTTCTTCTTTATTCTTTTTATTTTATTTTTTTCTTTTTATATTTTTTTCAGAAGATTAAAGATCGGGACTAAAACCATGGGATAGCATATCTACAGAATTAAGAAACGTCAAGAGTTCATATCTAATGGAAGGTTAATCAGGGTTTTCAATCAGCACCAGAAAAAACTTAGTAACTCTCTGAAAATCGAATAAAAAAACTGAATTGCACGACAAAAACAGATTTTTAGTTAAATATTCATAGATCGTTCTTGATGTATCGATTTGTGAAATCCAGAGAATTACCAGATGCGGCCGTTTGTTACTTATTATTCTTTCTTAAATGGAAAAGTTGCAACTCTTTTCCAAACAGTCCTGTGACTTCAACTTTGACTTCCTCAAACCTTCTTTCTGCAAAGATAGATTTTTTCAGACAGCTTAAAATAATTTAATTTTCTTAAGATCAAACACATGAGTGTAACTCTACAAGAAAGGGGTTAATATTAGGGGTGAAGTTTTGATTCTTATTTTATACGCTTTAAATCACATCAAAACTATTCTCCAAATGTTGCCAAGGAGGAAAGTATCCCATTCCCTTGAATTTGTATCTTTTTTTGCAGTTCAACAGCCTGGGGAACATTTGTTAAATATTTTTTAGATGAATTTTCTAAGGATGGTCTCTTTACTATGTTTTTCTTCTGGATTAGAAAACTTTTGCATGATTGTAAATTACTTGTTTAGATGGTTTTTTATTTGCTAGGAGATTCCAAGCACAATTTGGAGCCCCCCCCCTTCCCTCGTCACCGGCTGTTCTTAACATTAGTAAGTAAGGCTACTTAGAAAAGTAGTGGTATTACTTTCAATAACAGACATGAAATGCAAAATGAAAGGCCTTCATTTTATGAAGCTCTGAAAATGCTCATGCAACTTTGAAAAGACGTATCTACAGTTGCAAGTATATTTCTTTTTTAATGTTATTAAATATTGATTTAAAGTTAGGAAGCTTTGGAAAGGAGAAAAAAAAATTATTTGGCAGCCTTTAGTATTCACTTTTGGAACTATACTTTTATTTTTAATTGTACTTTTTTTGTAACTATTACTGATACTGCTAAATATAGCTGATTTCGCATTTTTGTTAACCTCTGGAATGCTATTAAAAGCAAACAGAAATTAGAATTTAGAAATTAGAAATTAGAAAAAAATTTTCAAGTGAAATAAAGAGCAACATTAATACTTAAAACAGACATAAATTATATCGTATAAGAGGAGGGATGTCCACTTCTCAACCCTCCACTCTTTACGCTAAAATTTCACGTTTGGTCCCAATTCTTCAAGAAAAACTGGTCAAACACACGAGCAGTGGATTTAGAACGAGAAATGTTTATAAAGCAACTTAAAACTTTAGCGTAAAACTTTAGGAGTTGGTGATTGAAGAGGGGGCACCCTGCTCAAATACGGTGTAACTTTTGTCTATTTTTGAATTTTAGTGTCGCTCTTTACTTTTACTTGTAAATTTTTATTGAAGTAATTTATACAAGAAAACAAAAACAAAAGACGAGAATACCTTTAAGCCTGCAAATACACAAAAATCAAAGCAGATATTTCGACAAAGACTTTTTATAAGTTACCCTCAATGCTCATAAGAAAACTGAAGGTTAAAGTTTAAAATTTGTGTCTAATAATATAAAAATTCCTTTGGTTTGAATTCTTGTTACAAAAGCAATTCGTCAGCAAATTTTATCATCACTGCCTTTGTAAAACTCAAGTGTTATTAAGGCCAATGATGTCTCTGAGTAAATGTTGTTGAAATGGGACCACTTTTTTTCAGAAGCTTGTACTGTTTTGTTCATTGTCAGTTTTGTTGGCAAATATTTGCTCCTTACCTTACTTCACTCATCAACTTTGTACATTTATTTTGTGAGCAGTACGATTTACACATTCATTCCTTAAAAGTCATGACCAAAAGAAAACATCCTGACATTTTAGAATGTAATGGAATCGATTTTCAAGACCCCGAAACTTTCTAAGTAAAATAAAATCGCCCAGAATATAAACCCAAAGAATTCAAGTAACACTTAATTGTCTAATTTAAAAAGTAGCGAAACATTGTATCACAATTGTAACTATGAAAAAATCGTTCCCACAAAAAAGGTAACAACAATAAATATTCAGAATGACCAATTTCACATGACATGCAACCAACCATGTAATCTAAATCTTGAGTTTGAAGTTCCAAACGATCAACAGGTGGTCACTTGGGATAAGAAATAAAACTATGTATTCCCCTATAATTACAAGATAAAAACTTTAAAAATTAGTTTCGCGAGATGCAAAAGTAAAACTAAATATTCCACCGTAATTACAAGGTAAAGCTTAAAAAAATGTTTTTTCAAGATACAAAAGTAAAACTAAATATTCCGCTGTAATTACAAGGTAAAGCTTTAAAAAATATTTTCTTGAGATACAATGTAAAACTATGTAGCCGTTCTAATTATAAGGTAAATACTTTATTCCGCTAAGAAAAATTCCAAAGTGAAGTTTTAAACAGTCATAATTCGTATCAAAAGTTAGTTAAAATCGAGTAGCTGATTGGTACGTCACTGTCCAATAGTAATAGAGGACAGAGAATCCGAGCCAATAGAATCAGTATACTGTGCCTTTCAGCAACGCCCGAACGTAACCCTAGGCAAAGTCGCAGAGTATAGTATTTTCAAACTTAGCAAGTTGCAGTGAGTCGATTGGGAGTCTTTTATCAGTCATTTTTGAGAATTTATTTGTGAGTCTTTTATTAGTTTTCGGAACAGTTTTTTTGAAGTCTTATATGAGTCATATGGAAGTCTTACTTGAGACTCGTGCCAGTTTTATGGTGGACTCATTTTCAACCTATTATCTTATGTGAATTTAATAGACAGTAGTACTGAACGTTACTTGTATTACCAGTGAGCAGTTTTAACCTAGTGTCACTTACTACAAGTGTTTTGATATACCCGAAGCTCTGTTCCGATTATGTGAGTAAAAAAATACATCACTTTCTTATTTTATTCTCTTCGTGCTAGTATATCTCAAGGTAGCTTGTTCATGTGGCTTCACTCACTTTCGAGGAAACCTGAAACCCTTCAATCTGACTTTGACTCAGTATGGCGATTAATGTAGGCTCACCAATCTTAACTACTAATTTAAGCTCCCTGTACAGTATATTCCGCCTCCACTCAGGTATGCTAGCCGTGAACCGTCAGCTAAGAGTTTAACTGAAAATTACCTAGAGAAATAAGTAAATGAGGAACGCTAATACAAAGAATTAACTTAAAATATAAGAACGAAACTCTTTTATTGATAACGTCCATTCATAATTGAAACCCCCTCCATTATAATTGGCGCAGCCTGTTTAAAGGAGCAAAAACACAAGGACAAAATTTTCTACAAAAAAAGGATTATTGAGAAATATTACATATAGGGAATTTGCGATATTTTGTGCATGCTTTGAAGTGTCATATTTTGTGCATGCTTTGAAGTGCAATATTCTGTTAAGCCTAAGTCCCCTTAAAATAGTAGCAAAAAAAATAATTTGGAAGTATCGAATTTAAATAGTATCAAAACAAATAAAACCAGTGCCGAATTTTAACCTATTAAAAAAAACAAATCAATATGTCGTTAGATCAAAACGAACAATTATTAAAGCAAAAAAATATTGCCAAAACAGTTGAAATTTCAAAATCACTACCCCCAAATAACGGAGATTCAGATGTAGATGAATTTATTATCCAATTAAATCAATTTGTGGAGGTAACTCAAACGGATTTAAAAGCATTAGTAGGCATGTTATTAATGAGACTTAAGGGGCAAGCACTAACATTCCTAAAACAAATAGAAAATACAATAGGGGAAGACAACAACCTTCCAATAAACTCAATAGAAAAATTGCTAAAAACGTTCCAAGAAAGACTTGTTGAAACTAGTTCAACACACAAATTAAAGTACGGAACTGTATGCTTCGACGAAATTCAAAATGTTAGAGAATATCTGCACAAAGTAATGGTATCCATTGAAGCTAAATACGGGAAAGAACCTAGTCCTTTGTATGATAAAATTGTACTAAATGCTTTCATGCAAGGATTGAGCCCCGAACTGTACTGAATGTTGATATCAAAGAATATTCAAACATTAAAGCTAGCAGTCCAGGAAGTAGAGAGAATGATCGAAATTGACTCGATTGTGGCAAACCACAATAAGTCAAGAATAAATAATGTAGAAAATTCAAATCCGGGACGATCACGAGGAATTTCCCCAGGATTTTTTTCGAGAGATAATTCACCCAAACCGAACCAAAACAGATCCCCAACCCCCACCAGGCAAAGAATTGTACGTTTCGTACCCACGAATACTGGAAGCTACGTAAACAACCCCCAATTATATGCTACGCATGTAATAAACAAGGACATATCGCAAGGGAATGCCGTACGAGAAATAATTTTGCAGCAGCAACCCTCAGTTTTGATTACCATTTGTTCAGGAGAAGAAACTTAAATGCCAACGGGTCAGGAAGTTATAGGAGTAACCCCCCACGTCTCCCATCGTTCCGCAACCCATACCAACAAGTATTTGAATACGCAAATCCCTACCAATACACACTTCCCCAACCCTATTCAAGTCCTTCCCCCAACCAACAAAATAATTATCGGTTTCCCAACCTAAATATGCGACAAAACATGCATCAATTCAATTCACGAACAGTGTGTCCAACTAGATTTAACAGGAATACGGGCGATGACAGAAGATATTTTTTCCCGACGGAAAACGAAAGAAATTTTTCAAGAAACGAAAGAAATTTTTCATCAATAAATAATGAAGAAATGCCGCGAGCCATCGAGAAAAGAAATTCTAACCCATACAATAATACGTGGCAGCCAAGACACTCAAATTTCAATCAATTTCGAAAATCCCTAGTAGGGGAAATTCCTACAGAAACCTAATATCAAACCCCAACCGATCAAATAAGTGCACAGGGAAACGAATTAGGCCCCAAAGAAAATTAACCGAGACCCTGGAGGCCAGTATTTTTTATAGGTCCTTTCCAATAGTTGTACCTTCCTTAAGTGATAATAATGACACATTACCTATATTAAATAATTTTGTTGTTGCAAATATTAATTTCAAAGCGTTAATAGATTCTGGTGCGTCAGTTAACATAATAAACACGGATGTATTTAATAGACTACCAGTATATATTAAGCGACGGAAAAATTTCAATATTCCCAGTTTAACTAGTGTCACTGGACATAGACTAGAAGCGATAGGCTCCATACGTCTAAACTAGACGAAAGATAACAGAATCTTTCCTACAAATTTCATTATATGCAAAAATTTCCCATATGAGGCTATAATCGGTGCTAATTTTTTAAAATCCAATAAAGTGTTATTAGATATAGCAAACAACAGACTCGTGTATCCATACGATCCTATTCTCCAACGCGTGCAGAGAGGGAAAGCAACAGTGAATAGAATAAAATCTTTTGTAACCCATCTCTCGTCCTGTGGGAGAAAATCAAGCAGCAAATGGCTCGAGTCAATAAAAGCAAAAATAGGGAAAATGCAGGAGTATAGACAAACAGAAATAAAGAAAATAGCTGAATTATGGAATGAAATAATAAATCTAAGTTTTGTCTCCTTACAATCAACCCCAAAAGCGGAAGACTTGACGCAACCAAGCGCCAATATTACTTAATAGAAAATAATTCGGAAGAAAAATATTATGGATTCACGGTACGTAAAACAAAAATCCCCCCAAAAACAATGCAAAGAGTTCAAATTTCACAAATGATCGCCCCTGTAAATGACAATTCCGAAATTTGGTTTACATCCCAGTGTAAAGAAATCCCCGAAAATCTGTTTTGTGAGAAACAGATCATTTTATATGAGAAAGGAGAAGGCTTTATTTGGTTGACCAATACACATGAAAATGATATGGTTACATTAAAAAAGGGGACATGCCTCGTTGAAATACAAGTTATTTCTGAGCACGAGCTAAACAAATGGAAAAACTCCAAGGAAATCTTAGTTAATAGCGTTGGTGTTAGCCATTCAAAGAATAGGTACCCCCTAACAAGACCCCAATTTTTTGAAAAATTCAAATTAGACCATATCGAAGATACAAAATTAAAAGAAAAATTATGTGAACTACTCTGGAATTTTAGAGATATATTTTCCACATGTGAAGAAGATATTGGATTGATACTGTTCTATGAACATTCTATCCAAACCACAGGGTGGCCCGTAGCTAAACAGCCCTATCGCATCCCTTATCCCTATGAAGATTGGTTAAAAAATAAAATCCACGAATTAGAAAGAAACAATATTATACGGCCAAGTATAAGCCCGTATTCAGCCCCTGTTATACTAGTGCCAAAAAAGACCAAGGACCTTAGACATGTAGTATATTATAGAGTTCTAAATAAGCAGGTAGTCAGCGACAAATTTCCCCTGCCCCAAATTGATGAAATTCTAGATTCCATCTCAACCAAAAATAGAATTTTTACATTTCTTGACCTCACACAAGGTTATCATCAGGTTAAGATAGCAGATAACGACGTTTATAAAACGGCCTTTTCGACAACGGAATGTGGTTCTTATGAGTATTTAAGAGCACCCTTTGGACTCAAAACTAGTTTAAGTGCACTATGTAGACCTCTGTTACACTTATTACGAGGTATAAAAAATATCATTTAATTTGTGGATGATGTGACTTGTGTAGGAGAGACCCAAAAGGACCATTTGAAAACATTGACCAAGGTTTTCGAAAAATTCAGAGAAGTTAATCTGAAATGTAGACCTGAAAAAGTAAATCTATTTCAATCCGAAATAAAATTCTTAGGAATGATACTGACCCAAGGTCAAATATCACCGGACCCTGAGAAGATAAAATGTGTAGAGAATCTTAAGCCGCCAAAAACTATAAAACAATTGAGAGGCATTATAGGTTTAAAAAGTTATTTTAGAAAACTCATACGTAACTACGACCAAATTGCCAAACCCTGAACGGACCTAATTAAAGGGGAAGGCAAAACTATCACCTGGTCGCAGGAAGCTCAAACTTTCTTGGACACTCTCAAGAAAGAACTTACTTCTGAACCAACACTGTCGCTGCCAGACTTTGAGAACAATTTCAAATTTGTAGTTACGACTGACGCCTCAACTTTAGGCATCGGTGCGACCCTTTCCCAATTAATCCCCGTGGAAAACTACCCCGAATCCCTACAGGAACCCCCTCAATATATAGAGAAAGTCATATGCTATTCAAGAAGGACTCTAACGAAAGGCGAAAGAAGTTATTCAGTGACGCAAATGGAGTTACTATCTATAATTTACCGTCATGTTCAAAGCCCCGATAAGTTCAAAGCCCTAAGAAGGGAAATAGACAATTTTTATTATGACTTGGACGAAGAAATCCTTTGCAGGATAATAAAAGATGAAACCAATAGAAATCAAACTTTAATAGTCCCAGTACTCTCCCAAAGCTTAATAATACCTGCTTTTGAATATTTCCATTCTGATATAGGTGGGTACTTAGGAATAGCTAAAACCTTCCATAAGTTAAACAATATTTTTACGATAACGGAAGCAACTTCGTTTCTAAAGTAACAAAATATTTAATGAGTTTCCTTAAAATAGAAAAATTATTAACTTCTCCTTAACACCCCCAAGCTAACGGGAAAATTGAAAATAAGCATAAAATATTTTCCAATGTCTTTAGTATTTTTACAAAAGACAATCGAAACGATTGGGGTCTGTATCTACCTTACTTAACCAATGAAATTGATACCGCTCATTGAGAAACGACCAAAGAAAGTCCATTTTTTCTTTTGTTCGGACGCGGTTTTAAAATACCTTATCAAGAACTTATAGAGTCCAGGTAGTTTTACAATAATACAGAAGACTATAAGTAAAATTTTATAAATAGAATGAGAAAAACCTATAAAATAGTTATACAAGAATTAGAAAAATGTAAGATGAACCAAGAGTTGAGAAACGAGTCCAAAGTCAAAGGGAATATAAATTTTAGACAAATTTAGACATTATTTAGTAGGTCGTAAATTTAAGGTGCGTTCGGACCATTAAAGCTTACAGTACCTAAGCACATTCAAATAATCCAACTGGAATCTTAGCTAGATGGATAATGAAAATCCAAGATCTGGATTACGAATTTGAACATTTGACCGGTAAACAAAATGCCGCCTGTGATTACCTGAGTAGATATCCTGAGAATAACTCCTCATATAACGTAAATAAGGAAATAAATGCCATTAATCCCAATAAACGAAAATATAAGAAGAATAAATTTAAAATCCAAACACAAGAAAACGAAATCACTTATAGACCCTTGTCCCTAGGTAACATTATAAGAAACCAATTTAAGGATGAAATGTTTTGGAATCTCATTAATTACTTTCTAAATTCCAATACTCTCCCCGATAAGTGTAAACCCCTAAGAAAAGAAATAAATAATTTTTATTATGAATTCGACGAAGAAATCCTTTGCAGGATAATAAAAGATGAAACCAATAGAAATCAAACTTTAATAGTCCCAGTACTCTCCCAAAGCTTAATAATACCTGCCTTTGAATATTTCCATTCTGATATAGGTGGGTACTTAGGAATAGCTAAAACCTTCCATAAGTTAAACAATATTTTTACGATAACGGAAGCAACTTCGTTTCTAAAGTAACAAAATATTTAATGAGTTTCCTTAAAATAGAAAAATTATTAACTTCTCCTTAACACCCCCAAGCTAATGGAAAAATTGAAAATAGGCATAAAATATTTTCCAATGTCTTTAGTATTTATACAAAGGACAATCGAAACGATTGGGATCTGTATCTACCTTACTTAACCAATGTAATTAATACCGCTCATTGAGAAACGACCAAAGAAAGCCCATTTTTTCTTTTTTTCGGACGCGATTTTAAAATACCTTATCAAGAACTTATAGAGTCCAGGTAGTTTTACAATAATACAGAAGACTATAAGTAAAATTTTATAAATAGAATGAGAAAAACCTATAAAATAGTTATACAAGAATTAGAAAAATGTAAGATGAACCAAGAGTTGAGAAACGAGTCCAAAGTCAAAGGGAATATAAATTTTAGACAAATTTAGACATTATTTAGTAGGTCGTAAATTTAAGGTGCGTTCGGACCATTAAAGCTTACAGTACCTAAGCACATTCAAAAATCCAGCTGGAATCTTAGCTAGATGGATAATGAAAATCCAAGATCTGGATTACGAATTTGAACATTTGACCGGTAAACAAAATGCCGCCTGTGATTACCTGAGTAGATACCCCGAAAATAACTCCTCATATAACGCAAATAAAGAAATAAATGCTATTAATCCCAATAAACGAAAATATAAGAAGAATAAATTTAAAATCCAAGCAAAAGAAAACGAAATTACTTATAGCCCCTTATCCCTAGATAACATTAAAAGAAACCAAGTTAAGGATGAAATGTGTTTGACTCTCATTAATTATTTTGTGAATTCCGATACTCTCCCCGATAAGTTTAAACCCCTAAGAAAGGACATAAATAATTTTTATGATGAATTCGACGAATAAATCCTTTGCAGGATAACAACAGATGAAACAAATAGAAATCAAACTTTAATAGTCCCAGTACTCTCCCAAAGCTTAATAATACCTGCCTTTGAATATTTCCATTCTGATATAGGTGGGTACTTAGGAATAGCTAAAACCTTCCATAAGTTAAACAATATTTTTACGATAACGGAAGCAACTTCGTTTCTAAAGTAACAAAATATTTAATGAGTTTCCTTAAAATAGAAAAATTATTAACTTCTCCTTAACACCCCCAAGCTAACGGGAAAATTGAAAATAGGCATAAAATATTTTCCAATGTCTTGAGTATTTATACAAAGGACAATCGAAACGATTGGGATCTGTATCTACCTTACTTAACCAATGTAATTAATACCGCTCATTCAGAAACGACTAAAGAAAGCCCATTTTTTCTTTTTTTCGGACGCGGTTTTAAAATACCTTATCAAGAACTTATAGAGTCCAGGTAGTTTTACAATAATACAGAAGACTATAAGTAAAATTTTATAAATAGAATGAGAAAAACCTATAAAATAGTTATACAAGAATTAGAAAAATGTAAGATGAACCAAGAGTTGAGAAACGAGTCCAAAGTCAAAGGGAATATAAATTTTAGGGTAGGTGACTGTGTCTATCTAAAAAATGAAGCTAAGGTAGAAGGCAAAAAACTTTCCAATAAGTATTCGGGACCTTACAGAATAATCAAAAAATACACCAATGATTTTACTTTTAAAATGATAAACCCAGACAACGGAAGAACATACAAGGCAAATGTTAGTCGTATAAAAGGAGCCAAATACCCGGTTAAGTGGGCACCCGAACCCTCATCTTTAGATTCATTAAACGCGGAAAATGAGTTCCCTCAGTCAAGACTAGCCGAGTTAAAACCTTTCAATTTCAAACAAAACTACTTCGAGAATCATAGCGACGAGGAAAATTTTGAAGAATTTTTAGCCATGAAAAATTTAGTCATCCCTAAAAGAAAACCCTTAATTCACATACCAGTCAGAACCCCAAAAGGTCTAGAAAGTTCATCATCAGAAAGTTACGAAGAATTAGATTATACGCTGTCCCCAAAAACCCAATTTTTCCCCGATAGAATTTCGACCCCGTGTCCCCCCAAAAGATTCCCTGATGACATGGTGTCCCCGGCAACCCCGATAGAAAGACCCCTGTCGTTACAGGATGAATTAAACAGAGCTATGGAAACCCCGGGTGCAAAAATAAGGAAGACTCCACCCAGGGATACAAATAAAGGAAATACTAAAAGTTTGAGAGAAGCCATGGACATTATAAGTTATCCGATAAAAACAAGGCAAAGTACCTTGCCTTGGACCCAGAAACATCCTGACGATGTAAATCTAGGACAATACCACCACATAACGGTATCCAAAGTAAAACCCAAGGAATCACACTCCTGTAAAAAGACCATGCTAAAAAATCTACCCCACCCCCCGGAAGAAATGGCATTCATGCAATGGAGACATTCTCCAAAAATATTTGACTCCTCCCAGAATTCCCAAGAATCTTTTAAATCCCCCAAAACAGGACATCAGCGTGAGGAAATGGAGAATAAAGCCTCTACCTCAAAAGGGGATGAAATATACGAAGCAAGGGCAGGGGATACTCCGAAATTAAAAAGGGCCAATCCCGAAAGCCCCGATGATGAATCATCAGGAACTAGCTCTTCTGAATCCGACGATGAATCAGCTACTGATGAGCCCCAAGACGCACAAAAACGAAAATCTACTTCGGCTACCGCACATGCAAAACAGGCTAAGGCAAAAGGCCAGAAATTCTTTTTGAAAACAATACAAGAAATTTGACCTAATCTCTATGGGAAAGTCAAAAAAGAATAAAACAGCAGAAAGTGAACAGGAAGTCACTACGAAATCTGGCAGAATAAGTAAAAAACCAGGTAAATGGAAATATGTCTAGAGATCAGGTACCCCAAAAACCCATATGGTAATATAAAATTGAAATAAGCAGCTTGAAAAAAAAACCTTAAAACAAAAGTAGATGAATAACACAAAAAGTAGATAAATAACACTTCAACGAAAGCTACCCGGAAAAGGTCAAAATAAGTTAATAGTTAATTTTTCAAGATAAATTGATTCCCGGCTCGATAACAATCCTTGAAGATAGAATAAGAACAAGAATTGTACAACCCATCCCCTAAAAGACAAAATAAAATACCTAGTGCCACTCCATTACAGGCAGAACCAATATGGAACAGCTTTTAAAAATACGATCTAAACTTCTAACTGCCTCTGCACAATTAATGACAGAAAAACTAAAAATCAAAAGTATGATGGAGGCCACGCTTAAATCTCTTAGAGAAATTAAGGCTTCCCAAGAAGAAATGAACAAAAAAATAAAAGAGATCCTAGTAACTAAACAAGTAGATAAATTACTCGAAAACCAGTTTATGGAAATTAAAAATCAGACCGCAAAAATCCAGAGTGAAATGGAATCAATAAGCGACACCACGCTCGTTAAGGGATATAATTACCCCGACTAGGTCCTCAAACTACAAGTAATATACGATAAAATGCAAGAAATTGGCAAGAAAGTGCAAGAGTACAGAAAAAGTACTGTGCTA